>NC_134363.1:177047766-177132766 GCF_048569485.1 Anomaloglossus baeobatrachus | reverse complement strand
TCCCTCTATCTATCTATCTATCTATCTATCTATCCCGCTATCTATCTATCTATCCCTCTATCTATCTATCCCTCTATCTATCTATCTATCCCTCTATCTATCTATCTATCTATCTATCTATCCCTCTATCTATCCATCTATCTATCTATCCCTCTATCTATCTATCTATCTATCTATCTATCTATCTATCTATCTATCTATCTATCTATCCCTCTATCTATCTATCTATCTATCTATCTATCTATCTATCTATCTATCTATCCCTCTATCTATCTATCTATCTATCTATCCCTCTATCTATCTATCCATCTATCCCTCTATCCATCTATCTATCTATCCCTCTATCTATCCCTCTATTTATCTATCTATCTATCTATCCCTCTATCTATCGTCGCCATCTAATTAAATAATTGAATAGTTGTCTATTATAGAAATGTCCTTATATTACACCACTGGACGGAGCAGAGACCCCGGACCCCCTGTAATATTCGGCATGGTGTGGCTTTTTCCCTGGTGGGCTGTCGGCATCCATAGCAATCCCCCTAATCCACTGGAGGTGATCGATGCCTCGCCCCTCAGCGCTTCTGTATAAATCATGGAGTTAGCAGCAGTTTCCCCATGTGATATCAGATAATTGCCTCGGGACCCCGACAATCTATGTCTCCGGGGACCCCCCTGTTTACATCGTTTCATCCTAACCAGACACGGCAGTGAGGTCCTCATATCCCGGACATTATATTCAGGCCGCGGCCTCTTGTGAAAAGGATCTTTTATTCTCCCGCTGAACTCTTGGCCTTGGAAGAAATGTAATAATAAAATCTGCTTCCTGTTTCACGGTCTGAAAAGTCATAAATGTTCTGAAAAATGTCTTTTATACGGGAAGATCTTCCATCCGGTCACAAAGGAGCTAAACATCTCATGGTGCAGAATAGCGACATTGACACCAGCAGAAAACTGGCGCCTGCACAGACTGAGCATCTGGAAGATACTGCTGAAAAGTGGCCTGCAGGGATCTGGGCTCTGCCGGGGTCCGGAGACATGATATACTGCAGGATCGGGGTCAGTAATCCCTACACCAGGGGTCCCCAACCTTCAGCTGGAGGTAGGAGATGACTGTCCTGGATGATTACAGAAGGTGGACCTATCACAGCCGGGGTAGAGGCAGAGAGCGGGGTTAGTGGACCCACTGGACCACAGGGGGACCCCAGGCTTACTCTTTAGTGCCAAGGGCTTGACTAAGCGCCCACCGCAATGCGGATCCCAGGGCAGTGACTGAGACAGTGGCCGCTGACATAGACACAGGCGGGGTGACTGAGGTAGACTGGGCAGGCGGGTATGGACAGGAATGGTGGGCACAGCAGGGATAGACAGGTATGGGAAGGCAGGTACTAGAGACAGACACAGGGATAACAGGACAGGAGCACAGGACCTGAAAACTAGCTAGATAGCAGACTGACTAACTAACTGAAGGTGTTGCGCAGGCACCTCCCCTAATGGGATGGTGCCTTAAATATTTCTGGGAAATGGCGCTCTGGCCCTTTAACAGGAGGGCCGGTGTGTGAGTGTCTTAGGTGCACTCTGAGAAATCCTGTGTCGCAATCACTGGGCCCGTGAAGGGAAATAGGCAGCAGCGCACGTGGATGGCCGGGAGATACCGCGACCCCGCCGGGGCAGTAAGTAAGCCGGCGTCTCTGCGGAGACACTGGTGCTACCCTGCCTGAGCAGGATTACATTTTTACTGGAAGTAAAATGTTGCTATAAACATAGTTGAAAATTTATACTGCCAAACCATGCCCATATAGTAGTGCCGTACAACCACGATCTAAAACATCGCACCATATCGGTATCTAGTGCCCATCCCACTGACCAAGTGCTCAGTCCAGTAATGGAGGCTTTACCCCAATATCGCCCCCTAATGCCGCTCGTTAATACTGTGACGTATTGAGTGATTTTTGATGCTAATGCCGCACATTCTCTCTCATTGCTTTCCATCAGTGGAGGTGACGCACAGACCAGGTAGGTGTTTGGTGTTTGATGGTTTGGTTTTTTTCATCTACTTTTAGATTTTGTCATTTTGCTCGTTCTCTTCTAATGGTAAAACAGGTAAAGTAACAATCACAGGATCTTGTTAAAGGGGATTCCTCATTAATGAAAATGCCATTCAAAGTTTGGCCGCCCCGGGCACCTTAGCCAAAAACTGATTTTATAATACAAGGGCGGCTTGTGCTGATCTTCATTGTGGTTAATACAGGGAATCCTGAATGGCCTTTATAGGGTGTATGAGATGGCCCCCTTTAACTATTTCCATGTGCAGTGTATGTCAAGTGTGGATGTAGGGGCGCCAAACTCTGCGGGATCCAGCTGTCCTGTATAACTGGCACCTGCTTCCACCAGCAGTGATCAGAGCTCGCTCCTATCGCTGCTATCAATCAGTGACAGCATCATTTGTAAGGAGCAATCACATCACACAACGCTTCTGGTGCCCATCAGCCTCCCCCATAGCTCAGTCATGGGATTTCCATGTGTGGCAGTGGCAGCTGAGGAGAGGAGGAGGTGAGCTGTGACATTTCCTATTGTGAATGGAGGAACCTGTTATCTACTGTATATAAAGGTGTTATCAGTCATTGTACAGGAGGAGGAGGGGAGCTGTGATATCACCTATTATGAATGGTGGATCCTATGTTATCTACTGTATATAGAGGTGTTATCAATCATTGTACAGGACGAAGAGGTGAGCTGTGACATCACCTATTGTGAATGATGGATCCTGTGTTATCTATAGTATATAAAGTTATCAGCCATTGTATAGGAGGAGGAGGTGAGCTGTGACACCACCTTTTGTGAATGGTGGAACATGTTAAATACTATACATTAAGGTGTTATCAGCCATTGTACAGGAGAAGGAAGTGAGCTATCTACTGTATATAGAGACTTTATCACTCACTGTACAGGAGGGGGAGGTGAGCTGTGTTATCACCTATTGTGAATGGCGTATCCTGTGTTTTCTACTGTATATAGACCTATTATCAGTCATTTTACATGAGGAGGAGGTGAGCTGTGATATCACCTATTGTGAATGGCGGATCCTGTGTTATCTACTGTATATATAGGTATTATCAGTCATTATACAAGAGGAGGAAGTGAGATGTGATATCACCTATTGTGAATGGTCAAACTTGTTATCTACTGTATATAAAGGTGTTATCAGCCATTGTACAGGAGGAGGAGGAGGGGAGCTGTGATATCACCTATTGTGAATGGTGGAACCTGTTATCCACTGTATATATAGGTGTTATCAGTCATTGTACAGGAGGGGGAGGTGAGCTGTTGCATCTCTTATTGTAAATGGTGTAACCTGTTATCTAGTGTACAGTATATAGAGCTGTTACCAGGAGGAGGAGTAGGTGAGCTATGACATCACCTGTTGTGAATGGTGGATCCTGAGTTATCTGCTGTATAGAGGTGTTACCTGTTACTGTAATCCTGCCTCTGATGGTAAGGAGTCTACTGAAAACGCTACCTGGGAAAACAGGAAGTGGAAGTCTTAAAAAGCCCTAGTGGCCAGTGTGAAAATTACAAGGTTAGTGATATTGTTTTTAATAAAGATTGTGATAGACAACCACAAATGTTTAAAAGATACAAGTAACACAAAAGCCTGATCTACATAATATGTCATTTTCTGAGGACTCTTTCCCTTTAAGGCACACAAGCAAAACACTGTGGTTCTCGATGCCCCAATGCTGCTCCGAGCATAAAAATCCATTCTCTCTGTTATAGGGCAGATAGTCTGCAGGAACGGCAAAGAGAAGCCGTGCTACAAAATCATTTACTTCCATGACACGTCAAGACGGTTGTCCTTCCAGGAAGCGCAGGATGAATGTAGACGGGACGGGGGCGACCTGATGACTATAAAGTCTGAAGCGGAGCAGGAGCTCATCCAGAAGCTGATCCGGAGCATCCCTGCCTCCGACGGGGACTTCTGGCTCGGCCTCCGGAGGATCGAGGACGAGTCGCCGGGCTCCAGCGACTGCCAGAGTCTGTACTCCTGGGTGGATGGCAGCAAACCCACATTCTGGTAAGGAACGGACGCTCTTCCCCAATTTCTGATGTTTGTGCAGCAATTGGACAAGAAAGTTATAGGCCTATGGTGGGACTGTGGCCCAATGTCTGCTGGGGGCCACCATAGGTCAATGTCTAGTACTGATTTGTAGAGAAACCAAAAGGCAAATGTTTAGCTCTCCTGCGACACTACCATAGAGAAATGAAGCATTGCATGGTGCCCATTGAAGTCTATGGGCTGTCCGTACAATGCATAGCATTAGTTACCGTCCCTTACGCAGGCAGCGCAAAACTTGTTATGGACCCGGCCGTGGCTCCTGTCTCTATCTGCTGCTGTGCCCCTGGACTTTTGGTGGTGGGCAGTGGGATGTGAAATCCCGTTTCTCTGCAGATTTGTTAGTCCATGAAGGTTCCCCTAACCGAGGGTTCTGCACCCTGTCTGACGCCGGTCCCGAAGGGGCTGTTGGGGGTTACCCTCCGGCTACAGAGTTGCTCCTCTGTCTCACAGCTCCAATGGTCGTCTCCTGCTTCTCTCTTTCTGCCCGGTACCCGATCGGCCCCTCTGGGGGGAGCCATTTGGCAACCCCCGAGAGGCCTTGCTCTTCTTTTCCTCAAGCTGTTCTCTCCTTTGCGTCCAAACTGTTTTCAGGTAAAAACCCTTCTAAAGTGAAACGAAGTGTGTTCGCTCACTTCCCAGGCAGCACCCACCTTTTGCAGAGAAACCAGACGGCAAATGTTTAGCTCTCCTGCGGCACTACCATAGAGAAATGAAGCATCGCATGGTGCCCATTGAAGTCTATGGGCTGTCCGTGCAATGCATAGAAAAGTGTAGCACCCCACGGGACCTACAGGGCTTACTTGTCACCGGGCCAGTGGTTTTGTGTGGTTGCTGTGAATGGCCTGACCCGGCTCTGTGGCCCCGTCGGCTACAGGCAAAGGAAGTAAAAAAAGGGGGGAATGGGGGGTTTGCTTTGCAGCGCCACCCGTGGTGCACGGACAGGGATTAGCCGCCACTGCGAGATGTCGCTCTCTTCCGGGGCTGATGTTACTGGATCTCAGATAGTCCAGCTCCCCACAGGTGGAGCGAGCCCTGGGAAGGACGGTGGTGACAGGGGAAGGGCCGTTGGCGCCGAAGCGTGGGGCAGCGGCACCGACAAATCAGAGTCTCACACAGGGGCTGTGGTTCCAGGTGTTTTACTCACAGTTCGTGTGCTGTGCTCGCAGAGTACCAGTCATCGCCGTGATGGGCCCCAGCCGATCCCGGATGAAGCAGAGGTCACCACCAGTGTTGTGAAGCTTTTGAGACCTTCCTCCTTGCACCTTGTAGTGTGGATCCCCGTGGCGTGAAGCTACTTGGGGACCCCAGTGTCCTTGGCTTTGGTTGCCATCCTCTACGAAGGCAGCGCGAAACTTGTTATGGACCCGACCATGGCCTTGGCTCCTGTATCTATCTGCTGGTGTGCCCCGGGACTTTTGGTGGTGGGCAATTGGACGTGAAATTCCCTTTCCTTGCAGATTTGTTAGAGTCCATGAAGGTTCCCCTAACCGAAGGATCTGCACCCTGACTGGCGCTGGTCCGGAAGGGGATGTTGGGGGCTCACCCTCTGGCTACCGAGTTGCTCCTCTGTCTCACAGCTCTACCCAGTCTTCTCCTGCTTCTCTCTCTCTTTCTGCCCACTACACGGTCGGCACCTCTGGGGGGAGCCATTCGGCAACCCCCCAGAGGCTTTGCTCTTCTCTGCCTCAAGCTGTTCTCTCCCCTGCGTCCAAACTGTTCTCAAGTAGAAACCCTTCTAAAGTGAAACTAAGTGTGTTCGCTCACTTCCCAGGCAGCCCCCACCTTTTTGATGACTCGTAGTGGCTGTCGCCCTGCCAACGGGTATTCGCCAGCATAGATGGCTCACTGAGCTGTGTAAGTGCTGGCTTACTAACTGAGTGTTGATGTAAGTGTCTAGGTAAATGTTATGTAAGTGAAAACCAGAGGTCAACCTCCTCTCACCCGAGACGAGCATTGCACCTTAAGACAGATGCAATACTCTTTGGTGACTGAAGCCTCGGGAGCACCACATATGCTAGGAGCTCCATAGACACTCCATGTTGTTGTTTTCTGCTCCAGATTACTGATGGAGGTACTGACTGATATACTCCCTTCCGTAAGGAATGGCCTAAATCTAGAGTACCCCTTTAACCCCTTTCCGACACAGAATGTACATTACGTCCCACATCAGCTTGTGTGGAGCGGTCTCGGGAGCTGTTTTATAAAGCTTCAAACTGCCACTAACAGCAGCGACTGGTGCTGGCTCAGATCGCTGCTGTTATCCCTTTAAATGGCGCTAACAATCTTTGACCGGAGACCTCAAGTGGTGAGATTCCACCGGAGATCGCAGGGTTCTACCATGGCCTGCTTTTGTAACGCAAATGGTATCAACCAAAAAATAAGGAAATGTACAGTTCTCAGAAAATGGTCAAATAATGCCCCAAATTTAAATTCTCAATTTTTAAGCCACAACAAATACCAGAAAAAAAACTACAAAAAACAATGACAAAATTGTGGGGTTTTCCACCGTTTTGCTCCATTTTTAATTATTTTTTATTTTATAGAACACTTTGTAATAATTACAGAAATGGTGTCATTTAATACTACAACTCGTACCACAAAATACAAGCCCTCATACGGCCATCTCGACAAATAAATGAAAAGGTTACGGCTCTCGGACAAAGGGGAGGGGAAAAACGAAATAACAAAAACAAAAAAATTGACAGCCCCTCGCTCTGTGCCCTGCACTATAACTGAAAATAAAACAAAAAATATATACATGTGAAATGTGCCATCTGGTTTCAGCACACTTTCCAGCACAAGGTAACACTAATGAATGCCAGGCCTGCACGTGTTTAGGACTGGTGCCAGACCACAGCTGCACTGGTATTACTGGAATACGCTGGGAACGCTCATAGGAATCTCTATAAGACTGCACACTTTCCAATGACCGATTACACCGAAAATAGTCAAAATAACATTTACTGAATATTAAAATACATTCTATTGTCAGCCAAGAATATTCTATATATTATAACATCCCACACAGTAAAACCATACACATAACACACCATACACAGATACAGTACATCCCACACACTAAAACCATACACATAACATACCATACACAGATACAGTACATCCCACACACTAAAACCATACACATAACATACCATACACAGATACAGTACATCCCACACACTAAAACCATACACATAACATACCATACACAGATACAGTACATCCCACACACTAAAACCATACACATAACATACCATACACAGATACAGTACATCCCACACACTAAAACCATACACATAACATACCATACACACATACAGTACATCCCACACACTAAAACCATACACATAACACACCATACACAGATACAGTACATCCCACACACTAAAACCATACACATAACATACCATACACAGATACAGTACATCCCACACACTAAAACCATACACATAACACACCAGACACACATACAGTACATCCCACACACGAAAACCATACACATAACACACCAGACACAGATACAGTACATCCCACACACTAAAACCATACACATAACACACCATACACACATACAGTACATCCCACACACTAAAACCATACACATAACACACCATACACACATACAGTACATCCCACACACTAAAACCATACACATAACATACCATACACAGATACAGTACATCCCACACACTAAAACCATACACATAACACACCATACACAGATACAGTACATCCCACACACTAAAACCATACACATAACACACCAGACACACATACAGTACATCCCACACACTAAAACCATACACATAACATACCATACACAGATACAGTACATCCCACACACTAAAACCATACACATAACACACCATACACAGATACAGTACATCCCACACACTAAAACC
The DNA here is from genome assembly GCF_048569485.1 of Anomaloglossus baeobatrachus. NCBI lineage: Eukaryota > Metazoa > Chordata > Amphibia > Anura > Aromobatidae > Anomaloglossus > Anomaloglossus baeobatrachus. The sequence goes on along the minus strand of NC_134363.1, from coordinate 177,124,747 downwards.
ATACACATAACACACCATACACAGGTACAGTACATCCCACACACTAAAACCATACACATAACATACCATACACACATACAGTACATCCCACACACTAAAACCATACACATAACACACCATACACAGATACAGTACATCCCACACACTAAAACCATACACATAACACACCATACACAGATACAGTACATCCCACACACTAAAACCATACACATAACATCATACACACATACAGTACATTTGGAGCAACCTACGGGGCCATTTTTTTTTTTACTCATCAACAGGCCGGTGATGAACGGGTCTTTGGGGATGTCACAGGGGCCTGGCCCAGCTTCTTGGCCCTGAGGTGTCCACGAAAGGAAGGGATGAAGGAAAGAAGGTTGAAAAATGGGGAAGATGTTGGGAGTAGTTGTCTTGTGACGCCACCTGTGGTATGTGGCTATGAGGAAAGCCGCCGCTGCGGGATGTCGCTCTCTTCTGGGGCAGATGGTAACGCAGCTCTGGTGTTTCAGCTCTCCACAGGTAGAGCTAGGCCCCGGGGAGGATGATGGGGGCGGTAGTAGCCGATGGCGCCGGAGCGTGGAACGACGGTGCCGGCAATGACAGGGATGACACAGGGGCTGCTGTTCAAAGTTCTCTTTACCACTGCCACTGTCATCACCCTTGGAGTGCCGGTTTCCACTATGATGGGTTCCAACCGATCCCGGATAGTTCAGAGGCCAGAACCGATGTTGTGCGCGATGTAAGATGAACTCCTGGGACCTGTAGTCCTCCAGGAACTCCTGTTTCTGTTGTTAGTGTTTTTCCCGTATAGAAGGCACCGCGAGTCCATGCTGGGCTGGATCGTGGTCACAACTCCTGGCTCTATCTGCTGCTGTGCCCCTGGAACTTGGGGTGGCAAAGGGACCTGACATCCCCCTGCCCAGCGGTTTCTTGTAGCGTAGCGTGAAGTACACGCCACCCTAGGGCTCCGCACCTTGACTGTGACGATCCTGAGGGAGCTAACTAGCTCACCCCTCAGCGACCGTATAAACTCCTTTGTCTTACTGACTCCACCGGTGATTCTCCTCTCCTGTCGGTTAGTCGTCCCGGACCTCATCCTGGCAAGACCTCCGCATCTGCTCGCTGCAGACCTTCTCCTCCACTATGTGTGTCGCTCCTCTCCTCCCCCTGGCTGCAACTCCTTCTCTACCCTGATTCCCTGTCACTAGTGGCTGGAAGCCCCAGTGTTTGGTGGCGACCTTTAGACCCTACCCTAGCCCGATCCCCAGTGGAGAGCGCTACTGCTGTGTGTTTGTTGTGTTGTGAAGTGGAACCGGCACTGACCTCTTCCAAACCCGGGATGAGTACTGCACCTTAAGCAAGATGCAAGAACCTGTGGTGACTGAAGCCTCAGGGGCACCACACATGCCACACACTAAAACCATACACATAACATGCCATACACAGATACAGTACATGCCACACACTAAAACCATACACTTAACATACAATACACACAAACAGTACATCCCTCACCACACACATAAACACACATACCCTACACACCACACTGTACACACGTATATACACCCTACAAACGCATCACATACCTTACACGGACAGACATGCACACTCACATGCATTATACATAATACACTATCCACATACCACACATATGAACATGACACACACATATACTGTACAGAACACATGCCATACACACACACACACACCACACACTCATACATGTGCACACAAACATACATATAAACATCACACGCCATATAAATATATACATACATATACTGTACACCACGTCCACCATATACACGTGCATGCACACACGCATAGCACTGATCTACTGTACGGCATAAATTATACATACACACACATATACATCACACACATACATGTACACATACATATAGCACACATGTACACATCACACAAATATATACTGCACATATCCTATACACACACCACACAATATGGACATTCACATCACACATGTATAGATCACACACCTGTACAGACCTTCTATAGAGTATTTGGACGCCTTGCAGATTTGACTTGGACTTAAGCTGAGGAGCGGAAAGTAAGGGATGTTTTAGTCATTTAAATTCTATAAAAAAAAGTTGGACTTTTCTGCTGAGACGGCTCAGGTTACTGTCCTGTGCTCACTCATCACCAGTTACCAGTACCGAGCACCCGAGCATGGTAGTGCCCGCTCATCACCAGTTACCAGTACTGAGCACCCGAGCATGGTAGTGCCCGCTCATCACTAGTTACCAGTACTGAGCACCCGAGCATGGTAGTGCCCGCTCATCACTAGTTACCAGTACTGAGCACCCGAGCATGGTAGTGCCCGCTCATCACTAGTTACCAGTACTGAGCACCCGAGCATGGTAGTGCCCGCTCATCACTAGTTACCAGTACTGAGCACCCGAGCATGGTAGTGCCCACTCATCACTAGTTACCAGTACTGAGCCCCCGAGCATGGTAGTGCCCGCTCATCACTAGTTACCAGTACTGAGCACCTGAGCATGGTAGTGCCTGCTCATCACTAGTTACGAGTACTGAGCACCCGAGCATGGTAGTGCCTGCTCATCACTAGTTACCAGTACTGAGCACCCGAGCATGGTAGTGCCCGCTCATCACTAGTTACCAGTACTGAGCACCCGAGCATGGTAGTGCCCGCTCATCACTAGTTACCAGTACTGAGCACCTGAGCATGGTAGTGCCCGCTCATCACTAGTTACCAGTACTGAGCACCCGAGCATGGTAGTGCCCGCTCATCACTAGTTACCAGTACTGAGCACCCGAGCATGGTAGTGCTCGCTCATCACCAGTTACCAGTACAGAGCACCCGAGCATGGTAGTGCCCGCTCATCACTAGTTGCGAGTACAGAGCACCCGAGCATGGTAGTGCCCGCTCATCACTAGTTACCAGTACTGAGCACCCGAGCATGGTAGTGCCCGCTCATCACTAGTTACCAGTACAGAGCACCTGAGCATGGTAGTGCCCACTCATCACTAGTTGCGAGTACAGAGCACCCGAGCATGGTAGTGCCCGCTCATCACTAGTTACCAGTACTGAGCACCCGAGCATGGTAGTGTCCACTCATCACTAGTTACGAGTACAGAGCACCTGAGCATGGTAGTGTCCACTCATCACTAGTTACCAGTACTGAGCACCTGAGCATGGTAGTGTCCACTCATCACTAGTTACCAGTACTGAGCACCTGAGCATGGTAGTGTCCACTCATCACTAGTTACGAGTACAGAGCACCCGAGCATGGTAGTGCCCGCTCATCACTAGTTACCAGTACTGAGCACCTGAGCATGATAGTGCTCGCTCATCACTAGTTACCAGTACTGAGCACCCGAGCATGGTAGTGTCCACTCATCACTAGTTACGAGTACAGAGCACCCGAGCATGGTAGTGCCCGCTCATCACTAGTTACCAGTACTGAGCACCTGAGCATGATAGTGCTCGCTCATCACTAGTTACCAGTACTGAGCACCTGAGCATGGTAGTGCCCACTCATCACTAGTTACGAGTACAGAGCACCCGAGCATGGTAGTGCCCGCTCATCACTAGTTACCAGTACTGAGCACCCGAGCATGGTAGTGCCCGCTCATCACTAGTTACCAGTACAGAGCACCTGAGCATGGTAGTGTCCACTCATCACTAGTTACCAGTACAGAGCACCCGAGCATGGTAGTGCTCGCTCATCACTAGTTACCAGTACTGAGCACCTGATCATGGCAGTGCTCACTCCTCACTAGTTACCAGTACAGAGCACCCGAGCATGGTAGTGCCCGCTCATCACTAGTTACCAGTACAGAGCACCCGAGCATGGTAGTGCCCGCTCATCACTAGTTACCAGTACCGAGCACCCGAGCATGGTAGTGCCCGCTCATCACTAGTTACCAGTACCGAGCACCCGAGCATGGTAGTGCCCGCTCATCACTAGTTACCAGTACCGAGCACCCGAGCATGGTAGTGCCCGCTCATCACTAGTTACCAGTACTGAGCACCCGAGCATGGTAGTGCCCGCTCATCACTAGTTACGAGTACTGAGCACCCGAGCATGGTAGTGCCCGCTCATCACTAGTTACCAGTACTGAGCACCTGAGCATGGTAGTGCCCGCTCATCACTAGTTACCAGTACTGAGCACCCGAGCATGGTAGTGCCCGCTCATCACTAGTTACCAGTACTGAGCACCCGAGCATGGTAGTGCTCGCTCATCACCAGTTACCAGTACAGAGCACCCGAGCATGGTAGTGCCCGCTCATCACTAGTTGCGAGTACAGAGCACCCGAGCATGGTAGTGCCCGCTCATCACTAGTTACCAGTACTGAGCACCCGAGCATGGTAGTGCCCGCTCATCACTAGTTACCAGTACAGAGCACCTGAGCATGGTAGTGTCCACTCATCACTAGTTACGAGTACAGAGCACCTGAGCATGGTAGTGTCCACTCATCACTAGTTACCAGTACTGAGCACCTGAGCATGGTAGTGTCCACTCATCACTAGTTACCAGTACTGAGCACCTGAGCATGGTAGTGTCCACTCATCACTAGTTACGAGTACAGAGCACCCGAGCATGGTAGTGCCCGCTCATCACTAGTTACCAGTACTGAGCACCTGAGCATGATAGTGCTCGCTCATCACTAGTTACCAGTACTGAGCACCCGAGCATGGTAGTGTCCACTCATCACTAGTTACGAGTACAGAGCACCCGAGCATGGTAGTGCCCGCTCATCACTAGTTACCAGTACTGAGCACCTGAGCATGATAGTGCTCGCTCATCACTAGTTACCAGTACTGAGCACCTGAGCATGGTAGTGCCCACTCATCACTAGTTACGAGTACAGAGCACCCGAGCATGGTAGTGCCCGCTCATCACTAGTTACCAGTACTGAGCACCCGAGCATGGTAGTGCCCGCTCATCACTAGTTACCAGTACAGAGCACCTGAGCATGGTAGTGTCCACTCATCACTAGTTACCAGTACAGAGCACCCGAGCATGGTAGTGCTCGCTCATCACTAGTTACCAGTACTGAGCACCTGATCATGGCAGTGCTCACTCCTCACTAGTTACCAGTACAGAGCACCCGAGCATGGTAGTGCCCGCTCATCACTAGTTACCAGTACAGAGCACCCGAGCATGGTAGTGCCCGCTCATCACTAGTTACCAGTACCGAGCACCCGAGCATGGTAGTGCCCGCTCATCACTAGTTACCAGTACCGAGCACCCGAGCATGGTAGTGCCCGCTCATCACTAGTTACCAGTACCGAGCACCCGAGCATGGTAGTGCCCGCTCATCACTAGTTACCAGTACTGAGCACCCGAGCATGGTAGTGCCCGCTCATCACTAGTTACGAGTACTGAGCACCCGAGCATGGTAGTGCCCGCTCATCACTAGTTACCAGTACTGAGCACCCGAGCATGGTAGTGCCCGCTCATCACTAGTTACCAGTACTGAGCACCCGAGCATGGTAGTGCCCGCTCATCACTAGTTACCAATACTGAGCACCTGAGCATGGTAGTGCCCGCTCATCACTAGTTACGAGTACTGAGCACCCGAGCATGGTAGTGCCCGCTCATCACTAGTTACCAGTACTGAGCACCTGAGCATGGTAGTGCCCGCTCATCACTAGTTACCAGTACTGAGCACCTGAGCATGGTAGTGCTCACTCATCACTAGTTACGAGTACTCAGCACCTGAGCATGGTAGTGCTCACTCATCACCAGTTACCAGTACCGAGCACCCGAGCATGGTAGTGCCCGCTCATCACCAGTTACCAGTACTGAGCACCCGAGCATGGTAGTGCCCGCTCATCACTAGTTACCAGTACTGAGCACCCGAGCATGGTAGTGCCCGCTCATCACTAGTTACCAGTACTGAGCACCCGAGCATGGTAGTGCCCGCTCATCACTAGTTACCAGTACTGAGCACCCGAGCATGGTAGTGCCCGCTCATCACTAGTTACCAGTACTGAGCACCCGAGCATGGTAGTGCCCACTCATCACTAGTTACCAGTACTGAGCCCCCGAGCATGGTAGTGCCCGCTCATCACTAGTTACCAGTACTGAGCACCTGAGCATGGTAGTGCCTGCTCATCACTAGTTACGAGTACTGAGCACCCGAGCATGGTAGTGCCTGCTCATCACTAGTTACCAGTACTGAGCACCCGAGCATGGTAGTGCCCGCTCATCACTAGTTACCAGTACTGAGCACCCGAGCATGGTAGTGCCCGCTCATCACTAGTTACCAGTACTGAGCACCTGAGCATGGTAGTGCCCGCTCATCACTAGTTACCAGTACTGAGCACCCGAGCATGGTAGTGCCCGCTCATCACTAGTTACCAGTACTGAGCACCCGAGCATGGTAGTGCTCGCTCATCACCAGTTACCAGTACAGAGCACCCGAGCATGGTAGTGCCCGCTCATCACTAGTTGCGAGTACAGAGCACCCGAGCATGGTAGTGCCCGCTCATCACTAGTTACCAGTACTGAGCACCCGAGCATGGTAGTGCCCGCTCATCACTAGTTACCAGTACAGAGCACCTGAGCATGGTAGTGTCCACTCATCACTAGTTACGAGTACAGAGCACCTGAGCATGGTAGTGTCCACTCATCACTAGTTACCAGTACTGAGCACCTGAGCATGGTAGTGTCCACTCATCACTAGTTACCAGTACTGAGCACCTGAGCATGGTAGTGTCCACTCATCACTAGTTACGAGTACAGAGCACCCGAGCATGGTAGTGCCCGCTCATCACTAGTTACCAGTACTGAGCACCTGAGCATGATAGTGCTCGCTCATCACTAGTTACCAGTACTGAGCACCCGAGCATGGTAGTGTCCACTCATCACTAGTTACGAGTACAGAGCACCCGAGCATGGTAGTGCCCGCTCATCACTAGTTACCAGTACTGAGCACCTGAGCATGATAGTGCTCGCTCATCACTAGTTACCAGTACTGAGCACCTGAGCATGGTAGTGCCCACTCATCACTAGTTACGAGTACAGAGCACCCGAGCATGGTAGTGCCCGCTCATCACTAGTTACCAGTACTGAGCACCCGAGCATGGTAGTGCCCGCTCATCACTAGTTACCAGTACAGAGCACCTGAGCATGGTAGTGTCCACTCATCACTAGTTACCAGTACAGAGCACCCGAGCATGGTAGTGCTCGCTCATCACTAGTTACCAGTACTGAGCACCTGATCATGGCAGTGCTCACTCCTCACTAGTTACCAGTACAGAGCACCCGAGCATGGTAGTGCCCGCTCATCACTAGTTACCAGTACAGAGCACCCGAGCATGGTAGTGCCCGCTCATCACTAGTTACCAGTACCGAGCACCCGAGCATGGTAGTGCCCGCTCATCACTAGTTACCAGTACCGAGCACCCGAGCATGGTAGTGCCCGCTCATCACTAGTTACCAGTACCGAGCACCCGAGCATGGTAGTGCCCGCTCATCACTAGTTACCAGTACTGAGCACCCGAGCATGGTAGTGCCCGCTCATCACTAGTTACGAGTACTGAGCACCCGAGCATGGTAGTGCCCGCTCATCACTAGTTACCAGTACTGAGCACCTGAGCATGGTAGTGCCCGCTCATCACTAGTTACCAGTACTGAGCACCCGAGCATGGTAGTGCCCGCTCATCACTAGTTACCAGTACTGAGCACCCGAGCATGGTAGTGCTCGCTCATCACCAGTTACCAGTACAGAGCACCCGAGCATGGTAGTGCCCGCTCATCACTAGTTGCGAGTACAGAGCACCCGAGCATGGTAGTGCCCGCTCATCACTAGTTACCAGTACTGAGCACCCGAGCATGGTAGTGCCCGCTCATCACTAGTTACCAGTACAGAGCACCTGAGCATGGTAGTGTCCACTCATCACTAGTTACGAGTACAGAGCACCTGAGCATGGTAGTGTCCACTCATCACTAGTTACCAGTACTGAGCACCTGAGCATGGTAGTGTCCACTCATCACTAGTTACCAGTACTGAGCACCTGAGCATGGTAGTGTCCACTCATCACTAGTTACGAGTACAGAGCACCCGAGCATGGTAGTGCCCGCTCATCACTAGTTACCAGTACTGAGCACCTGAGCATGATAGTGCTCGCTCATCACTAGTTACCAGTACTGAGCACCCGAGCATGGTAGTGTCCACTCATCACTAGTTACGAGTACAGAGCACCCGAGCATGGTAGTGCCCGCTCATCACTAGTTACCAGTACTGAGCACCTGAGCATGATAGTGCTCGCTCATCACTAGTTACCAGTACTGAGCACCTGAGCATGGTAGTGCCCACTCATCACTAGTTACGAGTACAGAGCACCCGAGCATGGTAGTGCCCGCTCATCACTAGTTACCAGTACTGAGCACCCGAGCATGGTAGTGCCCGCTCATCACTAGTTACCAGTACAGAGCACCTGAGCATGGTAGTGTCCACTCATCACTAGTTACCAGTACAGAGCACCCGAGCATGGTAGTGCTCGCTCATCACTAGTTACCAGTACTGAGCACCTGATCATGGCAGTGCTCACTCCTCACTAGTTACCAGTACAGAGCACCCGAGCATGGTAGTGCCCGCTCATCACTAGTTACCAGTACAGAGCACCCGAGCATGGTAGTGCCCGCTCATCACTAGTTACCAGTACCGAGCACCCGAGCATGGTAGTGCCCGCTCATCACTAGTTACCAGTACCGAGCACCCGAGCATGGTAGTGCCCGCTCATCACTAGTTACCAGTACCGAGCACCCGAGCATGGTAGTGCCCGCTCATCACTAGTTACCAGTACTGAGCACCCGAGCATGGTAGTGCCCGCTCATCACTAGTTACGAGTACTGAGCACCCGAGCATGGTAGTGCCCGCTCATCACTAGTTACCAGTACTGAGCACCCGAGCATGGTAGTGCCCGCTCATCACTAGTTACCAGTACTGAGCACCCGAGCATGGTAGTGCCCGCTCATCACTAGTTACCAATACTGAGCACCTGAGCATGGTAGTGCCCGCTCATCACTAGTTACGAGTACTGAGCACCCGAGCATGGTAGTGCCCGCTCATCACTAGTTACCAGTACTGAGCACCTGAGCATGGTAGTGCCCGCTCATCACTAGTTACCAGTACTGAGCACCTGAGCATGGTAGTGCCCGCTCATCACTAGTTACCAGTACTGAGCACCCGAGCATGGTAGTGCTCGCTCATCACTGCTGATAACACAAGGATACTTTTTGAGCTTTTTTGTCTTTTTGTGGTTTCTGAATCTGCTGAGTAACAATCCTAAAATGAAGTCAGCAATTCTAATTCATCGCCTCAGCAGAAGCTCCTGGACTCCATGTTCTGGGACTGGACATTCAACTGTACAGAATAAATATTAATCATAACATTCTGCCATTTCCATATTTCTTTGTGTTCTTGGACGAATATTACAATATTTTATTGCTGTGAACAGTTACGTCTGTGGTGATATCAATATATAATATGTAATTTGGTGATATATCAGCCTCATTCAGGATACTTATACACTGCAATAGTATCATCTTGAGGTGTATTGTATAATGACAAGTCTCCTATGGAGCTGAGCTGCAGCGTTTGTATACAAAGATGTCTGACACGAAGCCCTTCAATAGCCACCCATGTCCAACCTCCTAAATGCCTGGTTCACAATGGTCAGAAGCATTTGAGGGGTTAATTGCAGCAGAGGCACTCCTCCTGTGTCGGCTCCGCTGTCGGGAGCAGCTCCTGAGCCTGCAGTGTCCCACCAGATGCTGGCACTTTCCCAAGTTCACCAAATGCTAGCTTAGTAGGCCGCTCCTTTTCACTGGCCTACTAAACCGTACTACCAAGGCCTTACTGAGAATAATGGTAACTCCTTTATTAATGGAGAGTCCTCTGCATTCAGAGTCTTTGTGGTAGATTCCTTCATATTAGCTTATTTCCAGAGAAATCATGGCCACCGTGTTACTCATAGCATCCAATCACAGTGCAGCTTTCATTTTACCAGAGCTGTTTGAAAAATGAGAGCTGAGCTCTGATTGGTTGCTATGGGCGACAGGTACATAAATGAGGCCTAGTCAATGCACAAGCCCTGCAAGATTTTGACTTTTCTGGTGCCATTATTGCTCTTTGTAAGGATTTTTAACATCTTGTTTTGGCAGGAACTGGTACGCGGACGAGCCCTCGTGCGGCAGCGAGGTGTGTGTGGTCATGTACTACCAGCCATTTGCTTCCCCTGGCGTCGGCGGACAGTACATGTTCCAGTGGAATGATGACCGATGCAACATGAAGAACAATTTCATCTGTAAATATTCGGAAGGTCGGGGCTTTCATCTCTACAACAATTCTTACATTAATGAGTCTCCCACCGTATGGTATGGAAACTACAAGTCCCAGAATTCCCTACAGGCTTTCACTTTTATCTGTGAATTTAAAGGGTAATCCAGCATAACCAAGTCATTGCCTGTCCACTGGAGCCTCCTCCATTACAAGCAGCTTGTGTCACCCAGTCTCTCCTGGTTACACCTGAGTCATGGTGCTGATGGCTGGTGCGACAGGCCGGTACAGTGCTGATGGATGATGCAGCAGTCCGGTCACTGTGCTGATGGATGGTAGGACAGGCCGGTCACTGTGCTGATGGATGGTAGGACAGGCCGGTCACAGTGCTGATGGATGGTAGGACAGGCCGGTCACTGTGCTGATGGATGGTAGGACAGGCGGTCACTGTGCTGATGGATGGTAGGACAGGCCGGTCACTGTGCTGATGGATGGTAGGACAGGCGGTCACAGTGCTGATGGATGATGCAGCAGTCCGGTCACTGTGCTGATGGATGGTAGGACAGGCCGGTCACAGTGCTGATGGATGGTAGGACAGGCCGGTCACAGTGCTGATGGATGGTAGGACAGGCCGGTCACAGTGCTGATGGATGGTAGGACAGGCCGGTCACTGTGCTGATGGATGGTAGGACAGGCCGGTCACAGTGCTGATGGATGGTAGGACAGGCCGGTCACTGTGCTGATGGATGGTAGGACAGGCGGTCACTGTGCTGATGGATGGTGCGACAGGCCGGTCACTGTGCTGATGGATGGTAGGACAGGCCGGTCACAGAGCTGATGGATGGTAGGACAGGCCGGTCACAGTGCTGATGGATGGTAGGACAGGCCGGTCACTGTGCTGATGGATGGTAGGACAGGCCGGTCACTGTGCTGATGGATGGTAGGACAGGCCGGTCACTGTGCTGATGGATGGTAGGACAGGCCGGTCACTGTGCTGATGGATGGTGCAGCAGGCCGGTCATGGTGCTGATGGCTGGTGCGACAGGCCGGTCACAGTACTGATGGATGGTAGGACAGGCCGGTCACAGTGCTGATGGATGGTAGGACAGGACGGTCACGGTGCTGATGGATGGTGTGACAGGCCGGTCATGGTGCTGATGGATGGTGTGACAGGCCGGTCACAGTGTTGATGGATGGTGCAGTAGGCTGGTCATGGTGCTGATGGATGGTGTGACAGGCCGGTCACAGTGCTGATGGATGGTGCAGTAGGCCGGTCACGGTGCTGATGGATGGTGCACCAGATCGGTCACGGTGCTGATGGATGGTGCAGCAGATCGGTCACTGTGCTGATGGGTGGTGCAGCAGATCAGTCACGGTGCTGATGGATGGTGCGCTAGGCCAGTCACGTCACAGTGTTGATGGATGGTGAGACGGGCCGGTCATGGTGCTGATGTATGGTACAGCAGGCTGGTCATGGTGCTGATGGATGGTGCAGCAGGCTGGTCATGGTGCTGATGGATGGTACAGCAGGCTGGTCATGGTGCTTATGATGGTGCAGCAGGCTGGTCATGGTGCTGATGGATGGTAGGACAGGCTGGTCACAGTGCTGATGGATGGTAGGACAGGCCGGTCACAGTGCTGATGGATGGTAGGACAGGCCGGTCACAGTGCTGATGGATGGTAGGACAGGCCGGTCACAGTGCTGATGGATGGTAGGACAGGCCGGTCACAGTGCTGATGGATGGTAGGACAGGTCGGTCACAGTGCTGATGGATGGTAGGACAGGCCGGTCACAGTGCTGATGGATGGTAGGACAGGCCGGTCACAGTGCTGATGGATGGTAGGACAGGCCGATCACAGTGCTGATGGATGGTAGGACAGGCCGGTCACTGTGCTGATGGATGGTGCGGCAGGCCTGTCACTGTGCTGATGGATGGTAGGACAGGCCGGTCACTGTGCTGATGGATGGTAGGACAGGCCGGTCACTGTGCTGATGGATGGTGCGACAGGCCGGTCACAGTGCTGATGGATGGTGCGCTAGGCCAGTCACAGTGTTGATGGATGGTGAAACGGGCCGGTCATGGTGCTGATGTATGGTACAGCAGGCTGGTCATGGTGCTGATGGATGGTACAGCAGGCTGGTCATGGTGCTTATGATGGTGCAGCAGGCTGGTCCTGGTGCTGATGGATGGTACAGCAGGCCGGTCACTGTGCTGATGGATGGTAGGACAGGCCGGTCACTGTGCTGATGGATGGTAGGACAGGCCGGTCACTGTGCTGATGGATGGTAGGACAGGTCGGTCACTGTGCTGATGGATGGTAGGACAGGCCGGTCACTGTGCTGATGGATGGTAGGACAGGCCGGTCACAGTGCTGATGGATGGTAGGACAGGTCGGTCACTGTGCTGATGGATGGTAGGACAGGCCGGTCACTGTGCTGATGGATGGTAGGACAGGCCGGTCACTTTGCTGATGGATGGTAGGACAGGCCGGTCACTGTGCTGATGGATGGTACGACAGGCCGGTCACTGTGCTGAAGGATGCTAGGACAGGCCGGTCACTGTACTGATGGATGGTACATCAAGCCGATCACTGTGCTGATGGATGGTACGATAAGCCAGTCACGGTGCTGATGGATGGTAGGAAAGGCTGGTCACTGTGCTGATGGATCGTGTGACAGGCCTATCACGGTGCTGATGGATGGTATGACAGGATGGTCACAGTGCTGATGGATGGTGCAGCAGGCCGGTCATGGGGTCATGGTGCTGCTGGATGGCGCGGCAGGCTGGTCACAGTGCTGATGGATGGTACTACAGGCTGGTCAAGGTGCTGATGGATGGTGCGACAGGCCGGTCACGGTGCTGATGGATGGTGTGACAGGCCGGTCACGGTGCTGATGGATGGTGTGACAGGCCGGTCATGGTGCTGATGGATGGTGCGGCAGGCCGGTCACGGTGCTGATGGATGGTGTGACAGGCCGGTCACGGTGCTGATGGATGGTGTGACAGGCCGGTCACGGTGCTGATGGATGGTGTGACAGGCCGGTCATGGTGCTGATGGATGGTGTGACAGGCCGGTCACAGTGTTGATGGATGGTGCAGTAGGCTGGTCATGGTGCTGATGGATGATGTGGCAAGGCTGGTCATGGTGCTGATGGATGGTGTGACAGGCCGGTCACAGTGCTGATGGATGGTGCAGTAGGCCGGTCACGGTGCTGATGGATGGTGCACCAGATCGGTCACGGTGCTGATGGATGGTGCAGCAGATCGGTCACTGTGCTGATGGGTGGTGCAGCAGATCAGTCACGGTGCTGATGGATGGTGCGCTAGGCCAGTCACAGTGTTGATGGATGGTGAGACGGGCCGGTCATGGTGCTGATGTATGGTACAGCAGGCTGGTCATGGTGCTGATGGATGGTGCAGCAGGCTGGTCATGGTGCTGATGGATGGTACAGCAGGCTGGTCATGGTGCTTATGATGGTGCAGCAGGCTGGTCATGGTGCTGATGGATGGTACAGCAGGCCGGTCACAGTGCTGATGGATGGTAGGACAGGCCGGTCACAGTGCTGATGGATGGTAGGACAGGCCGGTCACAGTGCTGATGGATGGTAGGACAGGCCGGTCACAGTGCTGATGGATGGTAGGACAGGCCGGTCACAGTGCTGATGGATGGTAGGACAGGCCGGTCACAGTGCTGATGGATGGTAGGACAGGCCGATCACAGTGATGATGGATGGTAGGACAGGCCGGTCACAGTGCTGATGGATGGTAGGACAGGCCGGTCACAGTGCTGATGGATGGTAGGACAGGCCGGTCACAGTGCTGATGGATGGTAGGACAGGCCGATCACAGTGCTGATGGATGGTAGGACAGGCCGGTCACTGTGCTGATGGATGGTAGGACAGGCCGGTCACTGTGCTGATGGATGGTAGGACAGGCCGGTCACAGTGCTGATGGATGGTAGGACAGGTCAGTCACTGTGCTGATGGATGGTAGGACAGGCCGGTCACAGTGCTGATGGATGGTAGGACAGGCCGGTCACAGTGCTGATGGATGGTAGGACAGGCCGGTCACAGTGCTGATGGATGGTAGGACAGGCCGGTCACAGTGCTGATGGATGGTAGGACAGGACGGTCACAGTGCTGATGGATGGTAGGACAGGCCGGTCACAGTGCTGATGGATGGTAGGACAGGCCGGTCACAGTGCTGATGGATGGTAGGACAGGCCGATCACAGTGCTGATGGATGGTAGGACAGGCCGGTCACTGTGCTGATGGATGGTAGGACAGGCCGGTCACAGTGCTGATGGATGGTAGGACAGGTCGGTCACTGTGCTGATGGATGGTAGGACAGGCCGGTCACTGTGCTGATGGATGGTAGGACAGGCCGGTCACTGTGCTGATGGATGGTAGGACAGGCCGGTCACTGTGTTGAAGGATGCTAGGACAGGCCGGTCACTGTACTGATGGATGGTACGACAAGCCGATCACTGTGCTGATGGATGGTACGATAAGCCAGTCACGGTGCTGATGGATGGTAGGAAAGGCTGGTCACTGTGCTGATGGATCGTGTGACAGGCCTATCACGGTGCTGATGGATGGTGCGACAGGATGGTCACAGTGCTGATGGATGGTGCAGCAGGCCGGTCATGGGGTCATGGTGCTGCTGGATGGCGCGGCAGGCTGGTCACAGTGCTGATGGATGGTACTACAGGCTGGTCAAGGTGCTGATGAATGGTGCGACAGGCCGGTCACGGTGCTGATGGATGGTGTGACAGGCCGGTCACGGTGCTGATGGATGGTGTGACAGGCCGGTCACGGTGCTGATGGATGGTGCGGCAGGCCGGTCACGGTGCTGATGGATGGTGTGACAGGCCGGTCACGGTGCTGATGGATGGTGTGAC
This sequence comes from Anomaloglossus baeobatrachus, assembly GCF_048569485.1. NCBI lineage: Eukaryota > Metazoa > Chordata > Amphibia > Anura > Aromobatidae > Anomaloglossus > Anomaloglossus baeobatrachus. Next base: position 177,109,563 of record NC_134363.1, on the reverse strand, counting down.
AGGCCGGTCACGGTGCTGATGGATGGTGTGACAGGCCGGTCACAGTGTTGATGGATGGTGCAGTAGGCTGGTCATGGTGCTGATGGATGATGTGACAAGGCTGGTCATGGTGCTGATGGATGGTGTGACAGGCCGGTCACAGTGCTGATGGATGGTGCACCAGATCAGTCACGGTGCTGATGGATGGTGCAGCAGATCGGTCACGGTGCTGATGGGTGGTGCAGCAGATCAGTCACGGTGCTGATGGATGGTGCGCTAGGCCAGTCACAGTGTTGATGGATGGTGAGACGGGCCGGTCATGGTGCTGATGTATGGTACAGCAGGCTGGTCATGGTGCTGATGGATGGTGCAGCAGGCTGGTCATGGTGCTGATGGATGGTGCAGCAGGCTGGTCATGGTGCTGATGGATGGTGCAGCAGGCTGGTCATGGTGCTGATGTATGGTACAGCAGGCTGGTCATGGTGCTGATGGATGGTGTGGCAGGCCGGTCACGGTGCTGATGGATGGTAGGACAGGCCGGTCACAGTGCTGATGGATGGTACGACAAGCCGGTCACTGTGCTGATGGATGGTAGGAAAGGCTGGTCACTGCTGATGGATCGTGTGACAGGCCTATCACGGTGCTGATGGATGGTACGACAGGATGGTCACAGTGCTGATGGATGGTGCAGCAGGCCGGTCATGGGGTCATGGTGCTGCTGGATGGCGCAGCAGGCTGGTCACAGTGCTGATGGATGGTACTACAGGCTGGTCAAGGTGCTGATGGATGGTGCGACAGGCCGGTCACAGTGCTGATGGATGGTGCGACATGCCGGTCACGGTGCTGATGGATGGTGCGACAGGCCGGTCACAGTGCTGATGGATCGTGCGACATGCCGGTCACGGTGCTGATGGATGGTGCGGCAGGCCGGTCACGGTGCTGATGGATGGTGTGACAGGCCGGTCACGGTGCTGATGGATGGTGTGACAGGCCGGTCACGGTGCTGATGGATGGTGTGACAGGCCGGTCATGGTGCTGATGGATGGTGTGACAGGCCGGTCACGGTGCTGATGGATGGTAGGACAGGCCGGTCACAGTGCTGATGGATGGTAGGACAGGCCGGTCACTGTGCTGTTGGATGGTAGGACAGGTCGGTCACTGTGCTGATGGATGGTAGGACAGGCCGGTCACTGTGCTGATGGATGGTAGGACAGGCCGGTCACTGTGCTGATGGATGGTAGGACAGGCCGGTCACTGTGCTGATGGATGGTAGGACAGGCCGGTCACTGTGCTGATGGATGGTAGGACAGGCCGGTCACTGTGCTGATGGATGGTAGGACAGGCCGGTCACTGTGCTGATGGATGGTAGGACAGGCCGGTCACTGTTCTGATGGATGGTAGGACAGGCCGGTCACTGTGCTGATGGATGGTACGACAAGCCGATCACTGTGCTGATGGATGGTACGATAAGCCAGTCACGGTGCTGATGGATGGTAGGAAAGGCTGGTCACTGTGCTGATGGATCGTGTGACAGGCCTATCACGGTGCTGATGGATGGTACGACAGGATGGTCACAGTGCTGATGGATGGTGCAGCAGGCCAGTCATGGGGTCATGGTGCTGCTGGATGGCGCGGCAGGCTGGTCACAGTGCTGATGGATGGTACTACAGGCCGGTCAAGGTGCTGATGGATGGTGCGACAGGCCGGTCACGGTGCTGATGGATGGTGTGACAGGCCGGTCACGGTGCTGATGGATGGTGTGACAGGCCGGTCACGGTGCTGATGGATGGTGCGGCAGGCCGGTCACGGTGCTGATGGATGGTGTGACAGGCCGGTCACGGTGCTGATGGATGGTGTGACAGGCCGGTCACGGTGCTGATGGATGGTGTGACAGGCCGGTCACGGTGCTGATGGATGGTGTGACAGGCCGGTCACAGTGTTGATGGATGGTGCAGTAGGCTGGTCATGGTGCTGATGGATGATGTGACAAGGCTGGTCATGGTGCTGATGGATGGTGTGACAGGCCGGTCACAGTGCTGATGGATGGTGCAGTAGGCCGGTCACGGTGCTGATGGATGGTGCACCAGATCGGTCACGGTGCTGATGGATGGTGCAGCAGATCGGTCACGGTGCTGATGGGTGGTGCAGCAGATCAGTCACGGTGCTGATGGATGGTGCGCTAGGCCAGTCACAGTGTTGATGGATGGTGAGACTGGCCGGTCATGGTGCTGATGTATGGTACAGCAGGCTGGTCATGGTGCTGATGGATGGTGCAGCAGGCTGGTCATGGTGCTTATGATGGTGCAGCAGGCTGGTCATGGTGCTGATGGATGGTACAGCAGGCCGGTCACGGTGCTGATGGATGGTGTGGCAGGCCGATCACGGTGCTGATGGATGGTGTGGCAGGCCGATCACGGTGCTGATGGATGGTGTGGCAGGCCGATCACGGTGCTGATGGATGGTGTGGCAGGCCGATCACGGTGCTGATGGATGGTACAGCAGGCTGGTCACGGTGCTGATGGATGGTGCAGCAGGCTGGTCATGGTGCTGATGGATGGTGCAGCAGGCTGGTCATGGTGCTGATGGATGCTACAGCAGGCTGGTCATGGTGCTTATGATGGTGCAGCAGGCTGGTCATGGTGCTGATGGATGGTACAGCAGGCCGGTCACGGTGCTGATGGATGGTGTGGCAGGCCGATCATGGTGCTGATGGATGGTGTGGCAGGCCGATCACGGTGCTGATGGATGGTGTGGCAGGCCGATCACGGTGCTGATGGATGGTACAGCAGGCTGGTCATGGTGCTGATGGATGGTGTGGCAGGCCGATCACGGTGCTGATGGATGGTGCAGCAGGCTGGTCACGGTGCTGATGGATGGTGTGGCAGGCCGGTCACGGTGCTGATGGAGGGTGTGGCAGGCCGATCACGGTGCTGATGGATGGTACAGCAGGCCGATCATGGTGCTGAAGTATGGTGGGGCAGGCCGGTCATGGTACTGATGGATGGTGTGGCAGATCAGTCACAGTGCTGATGATGGTGCGGCAGGCCGGTCATGGTACTGATGGATGGTGCTGCAGGCCAGACACGGTGCTGATGTATGGTGGGGCAGGCTGGTCACGGTGCTCATCGATGGTGCGGCAGGCCAGACACAGTGCTGATGATGGTGCGGCAGGCCGGTCACGGTGCTGATGTATGGTGTGGCACAATAAACCTCTATATCACAGTGATCGGGGCAAATTCGATTCAGACCAAATTTATTCAAACAGAATGGCATCTGATCTTCGGTTTGAGCGTTTCTGCTGGAAAGAAATTTTGGAGAATTCACTAATTCATTCACCTCTTGTCATAGAAGAGAAAATACATTTTTCACTATGAAAAAGACGACATAAAATAAATAATCTTAAAATGATATTCTCATGTTCTAATGTAATGGCTTAGAAATGCCATCAGTTTATGACCGGTGGGGTGCGACCCCCGGACCCCACACATTCTGCAGCGCTGATCTATCTCTGGGTGCCATTTTTCTGCACAGACCGGAGGTGCCATCAGCGTTAGGTAAGCGGTGTACCCCCCTCATTCTCAGCATCGAGCTTCTCCTGATAGCATGCCATGGGAATAGCCCTTTAAAGTTGCGGCCATTTACACGGACTTCCTATTACATTATATCTAATTTTAACTTTTTTTTTCTTCTTAGAAATGAAGTCAACGCGAGCTCCAACCCGAAATGGGCCGCACACCGGTAAGCAACCAATAATAATACCACGTTATGGAGCGGGAGGCCAGACACGGTACTGTTGGATGGTCCAGCAGGCCGGTCATGGTGATGATGGATGGTGTGGCAGACTGGTCACGGTGATGATAGATAGTGTGGCAGGCCAATCACGGTGATGATGGATAATGCAGCAGACTGGTCACGGTGATGATGGATGGTGTGGTAGACTGGTCAAGGTGTTGATGGATGGTGCGGCAGGCCGGTCACTGTGCTGATGGATGGTGCGGCAGGCCGGTCACGGTGCTGATGGATGGTGCGGCAGGCCAATCACTGTGCTGATGGATGGTACAGCAGGCCGGTTATGGTGCTGATAAATGGTGCGGCAGGCCGGTCACGCTGCTGATAAATGGTGCGGCAGGCCGGTCACGCTGCTGATAAATGGTGCTGCAGGCCGGTCACAGTGCTGATAAATGGTGCGGCAGGCCGGTCACGCTGCTGATAAATGGTGCGGCAGGCCGGTCACGCTGCTGATAAATGGTGCGGCAGGCCGGTCACGGTGCTGATAAATGGTGCGGCAGGCCGGTCACGCTGCTGATAAATGGTGCGGCAGACTGGTCACAGTGATGATGGATAGTGTGACAGGCCAATGACGGTGATGATGGTTGGTGCGGCACACTGGTCACGATGATGATGGATGGTGCGGCACACTGGTCACGGTGCTGATGGATGGTGCAGCAAGCCTGTCACAGTGTTGATGGATGGTGCGGCAGGCCTGTCACCGTGCTGATGGATGGAGTGGCAGGCCTGTCACGGTGCTGATGGATGGAGTGGCAGGCCTGTCACGGTGCTGATGGATAGTGTGGCAGGCCGGTTATGGTGTTGATAGATGGTGTGTCAGGTCGGTTATGGTGTTGATGGATGGTGTGTCAGGTCGGTTATGGTGTTGATAGATGGTGTGTCAGGTCGGTTATGGTGTTGATGGATGGTGTGTCAGGTCGGTTATGGTGTTGATGGATGGTGTGTCAGGTCGGTTATGGTGTTGATGGATGGTGTGGCAGGCCGGTTATGGTGTTGATAGATGGTGTGTCAGGTCGGTTATGGTGTTGATGGATGGTGTGGCAGGCCGGTTATGGTGTTGATAGATGGTGCAGCAGGCCGATCTCGGTGTTGATGGATGGTGCGGCAGGCCGATCTCGGTGTTGATGGATGGTGCGGCAGGCCGATCTCGGTGTTGATGGATGGTGCAGCAGGCCGATCTCGGTGTTGATGGATGGTGCGGCAGGCCGGTTATGGTGTTGATGGATGGTGCAGCAGGCCGATCTCGGTGTTGATGGATGGTGCGGCAGGCCGATCTCGGTGTTGATGGATGGTGCGGCAGGCCGATCTCGGTGTTGATGGATGGTGCAGCAGGCCGATCTCGGTGTTGATGGATGGTGCGGCAGGCCGGTTATGGTGTTGATGGATGGTGCAGCAGGCCGATCTCGGTGTTGATGGATGGTGCGGCAGGCCGATCTCGGTGTTGATGGATGGTGTGGCAGGCAAGTCATGTTGCTGACTTTTTATGCCGCCATAGCTCCCTGGTCCTCCACACAGGTTTTCAGTTAATTTATGTTAAGGGAGGGCCTAGAACAGGAAAGTATAATGTGTTTTTTACTGTAACCTCTTCTGTCCCCTTCGTCTATTTTCCTTTGGGTCTGGAGAGACTGCAGATCACAATAAACCTCTATATCACAGTGATCGGGGCAATTTTGGTTTAGTCTAAACTTATTCATACGTGATGGCATCTGATCGCCGGTTTGGGTGTTTCTGCAGGAAAGAAATTGCGGCATTCACTAATTCATTCACCTGTTGTCATAGAAGAGCAAATAACAATATTTTTCACTATGAAAAAGACGACCCAAAATAAATAATCTTAAAGGTATATTCTCATGTTCTAATGTAATGGCTTACAAATTGCATCAGGGTGTGGTGCGACCCCCGGACCCCCACACATCCTGCAGCTCTGATCTATCTGTTGGGTCCCCTTTTCCTGCACAGCCCGGCGGTGCCATCAGCATTAAATCAGCGGTGTACCCCCCTCATTCTCAGGATTGGGATTCTCCTGATCACATGCCGTCACTTTTAAGATGGGAGTAGCCCTTTAAAGTTGCGGCCATTTACATTACTGACTTCCGTTATTATAGAGCGCCATATAATTATATCTAATTTTAACATTTCTTTTTTAATTCAGAAGTGAAGTCAACGCGTCCCCCGACCCGAAACGGGCCACACACCGGTACGTAACCTCTAATAATATCACATTTAGTGCACGCATTGTCCTGGGTATATGGGAACCTATAGATTACGCACCTAGATATTTGCTCTAGAGCGTTCATTACTCTTCAGAAAGGTTTTGTATAAAGGACGAATAATACACAATGTTATGCCCTGAGCCGGGTCTGATCACACCGCACTGCTCTTACTATATACATACCCGGTGCACATCTCCAAGAAGTGATTGCTCCTAGATTATTATTACATTTTTAATAGTCCATTATTTTTAAGATATAGAAGCAGTCGCCAGCCGGACGCCGGATGTTTCCATAATGAACGTCAATCAGACGGCCAAAGACGCTGAAGGTGAGTAAAGACCACAAAGCTATAATGTAACTAAACTTTTATAACTTTTTAATATGCCCTCCACATGTAAGAGATGGAAAAGTGCAGGGCTATGGAGTCGGTAAGCCAAACCTGCGACTCCACAGCCCTGGAAAAGAGGGACATGTATTTTTGTAGCACCCAGGGGGCGGGGGGAATCAGGCACGGGGGGGTGTCGTACCTGAGTTACTCATCACCGGACTGGTGTGATGATCTGGGATGTCAAGGTGGTCTTCCCGTCTTCGGTGCCTCAAGGTGTACATCAATAAGGATCGAAGATCATGCGGGTAGTAGTAGGATGAATGCCGTGACACCACCTGTGGTACGCGGCCAGGGATTTAGCCGCCGCTGCTGTCGCTGTCCTCCGAGGCGGATGGTAGTAGCAGCCAGAGATAGTATCGCTCCTTACAGGTGGAGCGGGCCCCGGGGAGGATAATGAGGGGAGTAGTGATGGCGTTGGAGCACCGAGGCGCACGGCGGCGATGCCGATAATCAAGAATCAGAGTCAGTGGCTGCGGTTCCAGGTGTCTTTACTCACTCTTTGTGCCGCTCGACTGGATAGTACTTGTCCCCCGCTGTGATGGGCTCCGTCGAACCCAAATCCCTTCAGAGGTCAGTCCAGTGTGGTGCTTGGTGAGTCCCTTCCTGCTAGCACCTTGTGTGTTGGATGCCCGTGGCTTAAAGCTACTTGGGGACCCCAGTTCGTCTCGAGCAGTACTCTTATCCCTATTTGCAGGTACCACGGCTCTACACTGGGGCCTGGTGCTGTCCAATGCCCTGGATCCTATCTGGCACTTTGCTTTCGGGCTCTTTGTGGCCAGGGAAGCTTGAAACCTCCCTGTCCTGGCAGATTCGGGAAAACCAACTTGGAGAATGATCTTCCCTAGGGTCCTGCACCCTGAGTGTGGCGCCGGTTTCGAGGGAGCATTTAAGCTCACACCTCAGCAACCACAAGAACAACTCCTGTGTCCCACCGGAGCACCGGTAAAACACGTCCGCTCCTTTCCTCTCCTGCTGGAAAACCCTCTAACTGTTGTGTTGGCTCCTGACTCCCCCTAGTGGCTGCCCCTCCCCCAGATCCCTGTCACTAGTGGGTGGTGCCCACTATTTTTGAAGACTACCTTTAGACCCTACACTAGCCCTGTACCCATTGGGGAGGGCAACCTGGTAGTGTAGTTGAGTGTGTAAGTGGGGAAACCGGTACCAACCTCCTACGGATCCGGGTGCAGCATTACACCTTAAATCAGGTGCAATACTCTGTAGCGACTGAAGCCTCAGGGGCACCACATATTGCATCCTTTTTTTTTTTAATGCTAAGCCACCCCCTAACCTTATCCAGTCCTTTTTTTTTTTTTTTTTTGTGTGCCTTGTAAAGCCATATAGTGTTCTCAAAAAGTATGATGCCTCTTTTATGCCCCACTATACTCTGTTATGTCCTCACGGTGCCCCCCACACAAAATGATACTGCCATCACCTGACGTCTTCAAACCTACTGTGCCCAGATTCAGACAACTCAGACTTTCAGCTACCTGTCATCACATCTGATATTGGGACAAGCTGCCTACTTCCCTGGACAGCAGGACAGCTTCCTACATCCAGAAACGTCCTTCATAATTCAGGATGGTTGGGAAGTATGAAGCCCTCAAAAGCCCTGTAGATCAGTGGGGCTACGGGGCCCTAAGACCCCACCAGTCGGTCATACCATAGGGCAGAAGCGTTGGTCTCCTGTCAGCTCGCTCATAGCAATGTACAGGCTTATAGACAGTCACAGTACACCAATGTGCATGTGCTCACGAAGGAGCTGAGCCCTTCTGCCTGGTGGTTTGAGCAACTGGAACAGGTCTTAGGATCTGGACCCTCACTGATCTCCAGGGTATTTAAAGGTCTCAAGCTATAAAGGTTAAGTTACAATCTAGAGCATTATTGGAGGACCATCTAAAGTGTATTGGGGGTTTCTTATTTTTCCTTCATTGATAAATGTTAAGGGGTGAATGGTTGGACATGTTAAAACGTGACATGCCCGATCCTCTGCTCTCTCTGGATATAAGCTGCTGGCAGAGGACAGGAGCCGATTGTGTATGTGTATGGGGTCGGGAAAAAGAGAGGTCTACATATCCTAGGTGGGGTGTAGAGTTATAACAATGGAGCCTGGGGTTGAGCTCGGTGCCGGTGCGGAGTTTGGGGTGCACTAACAATAACCTGTCTTATTATTTCAGACTCCAGTGTGCATTTCATCCTGATCGCAACCATCCCGGTGGTGACGCTGCTGATGATATTCCTCGGAGTAGTGTGCTGCTGCATCATCGAGAGAAGGTGACGCTCATTTTTACATTTTTGTTCATGTGATTGAGTGTGTAAACAGCAGCAAAGGGGATGAGATGTTACAAAACGCGGCGATGTTCACAGATTGAACATTTACTGCAGACTTTCCTTTTCAGATTTCCTCATGGAAAATCCACAGCATTAAGCTGTGTGCCCACTGGAGAAAATACCTGCGGATTTATCAGCGGAAAATCCGTGGATTTTCCATATAAATCTGCAGGTTTATGCAAGTACAGACACTCCCCATGTTATCCTATGGGACATGGAGAGTGTCTGTGTCAATGCTGCAGATATGTGCGGCTGCGGAACATGCTGCGGATATGTGCGGCTGCAGAATATGCTGCGGAAATGTACGGCTGCGGAATATGCTGCGGATGTCCCGCAGCCGCACGTAACTGCATGTCAATTATTCCTGCGGAAATATCTGCGGATGTCCCGTCTCTCCACTATGGAGATAGAGGCAGGACTTCCGCAGGTAAGTCGCACGAATGTCCGCAGGTTTACCGCAGATATTTCGCTGGAATACCACAGCTATGGATAGCTGCAGATTCCGGGGAGCTGCTGCGGGAAACCTGCGGACGTACCTGCGGATATATCCGCAGGTACAAAGTCCCGTGGGCACATAGCCTTAAGGGGGTGTTACACGCAGCGATATCGCTAGCGAGCGTAACCGCCCCCGACGGTTGTGCGTCACGGGCAAATCGCTGGACGTGGCGTACAAGATCGCTAGGCCCCATCACACGGACTTACCTGGCTAGCGATGTCGCTGTGGCCGGCAATCCGCCTCCTTTCTAAGGGGCCGGTTTGTGCGGTGTCACAGCGGCGTCACTAAGCGGCTGCCCAATAGAAGCGGAGGGGCGTAGATGAGCGGCCGTAACATCCCGCCCACCTCCTTCCTTCCTCATTGCCGGCGGCTGCAGATAAGCTGTAGTTCGTCATTCCCGCAGTGTTACACGTAGCGATGTGTGCTGCCTCGGGAACGACGAACAACCTGCGACCTCCTCAATCAACAATATTTTGAAAGTGAACGACGTGTCAACGATGGACGATTTGGTGCGTATTTTCCATCGTTAACAGTCGCTCATTGCTGTCACATGCAACAACGTCGCTAACGATGCCGGATGTGCGTCACGGAATCCGTGACCCCGGCGATATATCGTTAGATACGTCACTGCGTGTGACGGGGCCTTTAGGCTCATTCATGCATCTCATATTTTTCCTATGAGTGCTATCCGTAGTAAAACTTGTGCCTGTGATAGTCTATTGAGCCCCTTATACGTCTGAATTTTCGCTCAGGCTGCGGAAATTGCAGAGACATGTCCGATTTTGATCCGAGAGTCGGCCATACAAGTCTAGAGTCCATGAAAACCTCGATGACAATCATGGACTGTCAGAAAGAAGAAGGTGGAGAAATGTTATTTACTTTCTCCATGTATGAGAAAACCTGCTGACAGCCAGGCCACACTGATCAAACGCTGATAAAAAAAAAGCATCCGTTCTTCTCGCACGTGGAAAAAAACAGACGTGTAAATGAGGCCTCGCACAGAACCAGCTCAATGTCTGCAAACCTCACGTAGACATTAGCAAAGATTTCTGCGCGGAAATCACAAACTTTTGTGCACTTTTTTTGCGCTAGGGTAAAATCTGTGTCAAATCCAAAAAACAATCTGCACATTAAGGCTATGTGCACACAGTGCGTTATGTGATGCAGTTTTTGAGAAATCTGCATGCGTATCCTGTGCACATGTTGCTTTTTTTTCCCTTGCAGATTTGGTGCTGAATATAATCTGCAGCATGTCAATTGTTGGGGCGTAATTTTCCTGTGTGTTTTAGCCCTTGCAGCCATTGACTTCATTTAAAAAACACATGTGGGTTTTGGTGCGTCTTGTGCCAGAAGGTGCAGATTTTGATGCACCAAATCTGCAGCGTATGCACATAGGCTTAAAGCGTGAATTCTTACCCTGCAGATTTTGTAGCAGATATTTCTGCAACGGAAAATCTGTTTCAGTTCAATAGAATTTGGATCTTTCAGTTGATCGGGAAGAACATTCTGCAACGAAATCTGCTTTTTAACAGACCTTTAACCATGGGGGTGTTAAGGTGTATTGTATGCGGATACAATGCTTCGAGTGCGTGTTACTGCAGTGGTGATTCTGCAGCATTTGCAAAATGCAACTGTCATGACTGTAGCTTGGCTCTGACGGGGTTAAGTCTGGTGGGAGGGGTGTGTGGTGCCTCTGTGCCGGACTCACAACACTTTATTATGGTGTGTATTCCTCCGGAACGCTGCTAGTAATAGTTTCTACTCTGCAGTGTGCGCACTGGTTCTTGTGAGTTAGCTCTCATCCGTCCCGCTACCCAGCTTACCTCTCCCTGTCCTCCGTTTCCCTTGTACTGTTTGTCCACCCTGTCTCCCAGACCCCGGTCCCATTCTATGTCTTGGTCCCCTCCCCCTCCTTTGTACTTTCTTGCTCTCCTGGCCTCTGACCTCGGTAACGTTGCTGACCACGGTTCGGCTTCCCCTTTTTGGCTTCTGAAGTGACCTCTTGGCTCCTGACCCTCGTGCTTCCAACTGTTTACAGCTTGCTCTCTCCCCCGTGTATTGACGTGACATCCCGGTTTAGACTAAGGGGTACTTTGCACGCTGCGACATCACTAGCCGATGCTAGCGATGCCGAGCGCGATAGTCCCTGCCCCCGTCGCACATGCGATATCTTGTGATCGCTGCCGTAGCGAACATTATCGCTACGGCAGCTTCACACGCACTTACCTGCCCTGCGACGTCGCTCTGGCCGGTGACCCGCCTCCTTCCTAAGGGGGCGGGTCGTGCGGCGTCACAGCGACGTCACACGGCAGGCGGCCAATAGAAGCGGAGGGGCGGAGATGAGCGGGACGTAAACATCGTGCCCACCTCTTCCTTCCGCATTGGCGGTGGAGGCAGGTAAGAAGATGTTCCTCGCTCCTGCGGCTTCATACACAGCGATGTGTGCTGCCGCAGGAAAGAGGAACAACATCGTATCACCTATCGGTGCGATATTATGAAAATGACCGACGCTACACAGATCACCAATTTACGACCCTTTTGCAATCGTTTATCGGCGCTTCTAGGCTTTACACATTGCGACGTCGTTACCAGCGCCGGATGTGCGTCACTTTCGATTTGACCCCGACGATATCGCAGTAGCGATGTCGCAACGTGCAAAGTACCCCTTAGGCTTGCTGACTTCCCTTTCACTGGTGCGTGCGCCCCCTTGTGGGGTTTAGTCTAGCTGCTCTTTGGAGTTCAATATCTCCATTCTGCTTCTGCGCCCCCTGGTGGAAGCCTGACAGCAACTTATTTTAGCATTAATTACCAATTATTTTATTTTCTTCAAGGAAACAACACAGAAGTGAAGTGTCGGTGAAGGAGCCGAGCTTCTGGTTATCACCGAACCGGCGGAACAGCCCAAACCTGGAAATCTACAACGTCATTAAGAAGCAGACAGACGCCGACTTAGCCGGCACCAGACCAGATATCCAGAACACGTCCTTCCGAGGTCCCTCCGGAGAAGCGTCCCCCCCTGACAACCTCTCGGGCGATTATGACAATATCGGGGGACATCACTCGGAGAGCGGGTTCGTCACTCTCGCCAGCACTGAAAGCGGATTTGTCACCAATGAACTCTACGAGCTCAGCAATGACCGATACGGCAGAAGCACCGAGTCCGGCTGGGTAGAGAACGAAATCTACGGCTAGTGAATAAAAATATAATCACCGGACTGAGGAAAGCATATTTGTAAGGAAGGTTTCCACGTAAATAAAGATTAAGAAGATTACCTGCAGTGGAATAAGTACATCGTACAAGGGACTCTCATGGCCAAACCCTTAAAATATTAATAATACTATGATTTTAGGTTTTTTTCTCACTTTATTCTGAATTTCTATGCAATTACTCATCTCACCACTAGATGGCAGCAACGACAAGAGGAAAAAAACAATTTATGCTTTATTTTCTTGCAAGTTGTCATTTTCATTCTTTTTTTTTTTTTTTTTTTTTTTTTGCACGTTTTCTCCTCGGTGAACGGATCCAAACTACCTCAAATGAAATTCCCAGACATGGCAAAATTGCGCAAACCCCGGCATATTTTAGGGTTTTTTTTGGTTTTTTTTCTGGTTAATATAGCAACTTGGTAACGCAATAGTATGTAACCTTCTGTATGATGGAAATATAAATATGCATTTTTCGATCTGCAGATGAGACTGATCATAATGATTTCTCTATGCCTGGTTATCGGTTATCATATATGTCTATAGCTGCATACTGTTATTGCACCCATGGGTAGAACGTTACCATTTATTGATTTTGGAACAAGCCCCTCATTTTGGTGCCAGGTTTTACAATCCAGGTTCATTGGACCTAGTATATAATTCCCCATCCAAGACCTTCACGTGCGTGATGACCTGATTTAAGATTGCAGCTCCTCAGGGGTGTGGCTCCTGCACTCATTCCCGCCCTCGAGTAGAAATAGGGGTGGGGCCTATCCATACAGATTTTATTTCCTTAACCAACTTTTCATTTTTAATTGATTTGTGCCCCTTTGCAATGTGGTTTCAGCTGCTGTCAAGAGTAACAGACAACCCTGTGGTGTCCGGCTGCAGAAGGTCGCTGCACAAACCATTCCTTGATATTCCATTTCTTCTTCTGTGGTGTGAATGGAGTTCTATGTATTTTGTTAGGGTTAACTCTTTCTCTTTTAGGACCCTGCGGATATCTTTACCTTTCAGCTGCGAATCCTTATCCACTCCTTGTGTCTTTATATATCTGCATTACCCCTTTGGTCTGTGCCTGTGATATTGTTTTCTATACGGTTCAGATTGTAAGCAATTGACTTGAAATCTCCTGGAAACACGTTGTTTGTTGCTGGAGATAAGTTGTTTGCTTTCCACTGATTGTTTTCCATGTGTGTTCTTTAGGACTTAATGGAGTTGACTAGTGCTCATCCTGTCCGATTTATTATCTAGGGCCCAGATCAGGGTTGGCCAGGTTCTAGGTATCCTGCTCGGTGCATAGGTGCAGAACCTATCTGGGGACATGAGGGCAGCCAAGGGCCAGTGGAAGGTTTAGTCAGGGCTCACCATCTCCCCCTTCCCTAGGCACAAGGTACCCCAGTGTTCAATCGTTATTTCCCTATACCTAGCTGCATCTATGTACAAGGAAAGTCTTGGTGCATGGCGCGTCCTACGTCATCCACACTCGCCGGCATTGAGGTCCTGTGCAGGTGCACTACAGTCATGGCCAAAAGTTTTGAGAATGCTACAAATATTAATTTTTACAAAGTCTACTGCTTCAGTTTTTCTAATGGCAATTTGCATATACTCCAGAATGTCATAAAGAGTGATCAGCTTAACAGCAATTACTTGCAAAGTCAATATTGGTAAGAAAATGAACTTTAACCCCCAAAACACATTTCAACATCATTGCATTCCTGCCTTAAAAGGAGCAGCTAACATTGTTTTAGTGATTGTTCCAGTAACACAGGTGTGGGTGTTGATGAGGACAGGGCTGGCGATCAGTCAGTCATGATTAAGTAAGAATGACACCACTGGACACTTTAAAAGGAAGCTGGTTCTTGGTATCATTGTTTCTCTTCAGTTAACCATGGTTATCTCTAAAGACACACGTGCAGCCATCATTGCTCTGCACAAAAATGGCCTAACAGGGAAGAGTATCGCAGCTACAAAGATTGCAGCTCTGTCAACAATCTATCGCATCATCAAGAACTTCAAGGAGAGAGCTTCCATTGTTGCCAAAAAGGCTCCAGGGCGCCCAAGAAGGACCAGCAAACGCCAGGACCATATCTTAAAACTGTTTCAGCTGCGGGATGGGACTACCAGTAGCGCCGAGCTAGCTCAGCAATGGTAGCAGGCTGGTGTGAGTGCTTCTGCACGCACTGTGAGGCGGAGACTCTTTGAGCAAGGCCTGGTTTCAAGGAGGGCAGCAAAGAAGCCACTTCTCTCCAGAAAAAACATCAGGGACCGACTGATATTCTGCAAAAGGTACAGGGAGTGGACTGCTGAGGACCGGGGGAAAGTCATTTTCTCAGATGAATCCCCTTTTCGATTGTTTGGGACATCTGGAAAACAGCTTATTAGGAGAAGAAGAGGTGAGCGCTACCACCAGTCTTGTCTCATGCCAACTGCTAAACATCCGGAAACCATTCATGTGTGGGGTTGCTTCTCAGCCAAGGGAATCGCACCACTCACAGTCTTGCCTAAAAACACAGCCATGAATAAAGAATGGCACCAGAATGTCCTCCAAGAGCAACTTCTCCCAACTGTCCAAGAGCAGTTTGGCGCCCAACAATGCCTTTTCCAGCATGATGGAGCACCTTGCCATAAAGCAAAGGTGATCACTAAATGGCTCATGGAACAAAACATAGAGATTTTGGGTCCATGGCCTGGAAACTCCCCAGATCTTAATCCCATTGAGAACTTGTGGGCAATCATCAAGAGACGGGTGGGCAAACAAAAAACAACAAATTCTGGCAAAATGCAAGCATTGCTTCTGCAAGAATGGACAGCTATCAGTCAGGATTTGCTCCAGAAGTTTATTGAGAGCTGCCAAAGAGAATTGCAGAGGTCCTGAAGAAGAAGGGGCAACACTGCAAATACTGACTTGCTGCATTAACTCATTCTAACTGTCAATAGAAGCTTCTGGTCTCATAATATGATTGCAATTATATTTCTGTATGTGATGTAAACATCAGACAAACACAATTAAACACCAGAGGGAACAGATCATGTGAAAATAGCATTTTGGTGTCATTCTCAAAACTTGTGGCCATGACTGTACAATACTGTGATCTGGCCTGTATATATTTTTATCTCATGTTCTAGAAGTAAAAAGAGTTTGTTATCCCATGTAATCTGCTCTGTGGACTTTCTTCTGCAACTGGAAAGCTAGAAGGTGTGCTGTGCAACCTGACGCATCCTATGTCATACACACTCGCCGATCCCGCACAGGCGCACTATAATAATTTGCTCTGGCCTGCTCAGGGCAGACCAAAGTGCTCCTATGCAGGACCTCAATGCTGGCTAGTGTGGATAACATAGGACGCGTCATGCACCCAGGCTTCAGATGAAGGAGGACAAAGATGGCCGAAAGAGGAGGCGCCGGTACTGAAGAACGGAGACACCCATCCGTCCAGTCTGCACCGCCCCTTAGGTGTGTATTATAAAGTGATTTTTACGTTCTACATAGCGGCCTGGGCTCTTATATACATCATGTTAGAATGCTGTATATAAGAGCCCACTGGTGGTGGCCGCTGCTTATAGTCACCAAATCTGGTGACAGGTTCCCTTTAAATTAGTGCCTTAATGGAGAAGTAAGGTTCCCTTTTAAAAAAAACAAAAAAAACAACAAAAACCTTGCACAGTAAAAGTTCCCTCTCTCAGATCAGTAATATCCTCCTCTACTTCTTACAATCCTGCGTCTGATTGTAAGACTGAAAGCTGCAGCAGGAGCCTCTCCCCCTTCCACAGTTCAGCCTGAGTAAAAACTAAAATAAGGTGAAAATCCATCTCCATTAACTAAGCTCCTCTTCTAAGTTCCCTCAAGCCAAAAATGGAATCTCTGTGAAGGAAATGAACACTTGCGTTTTCTGCAGGATTTCTACGAGATCGATGGATAATGTTGTAAGACTACCAGCTGCAGCAGAAACCTCCCAAAACTGGTCAGTGAAAATGCAGATTTTGCAGATTGCTGATAAACTTTTATTATGATAAATATTGATTATGACTGGTTTAAAACTAGTGTAATGCAGATTCTCGTGCAGTTGCTGTTCTCTTGGTGCTTATCTTCTGCTTGTGTGATGTCCTGTACATTGAACACTTGGTAATTTCATCAGTACATTACATATCACACATCTCGTACCTGCACTTCCAGCTATCACCTTCCTTTCCTGTCTTTGGAAAGATCATGTTTCACATACTGGGCAGCAAATAATGCAGAGACGGTAGGTAAAAAGAAAAGCAAAGCAGGCAGCACTTTCTTACAATCTGCAATAAAGGGTAATGAAAGAAGCTGGGAAAAGAAGTCATAAACGTGATGTGAGGCTGCGCTCACTGAATGTAATGAGGGATACTTGCTTGGCTGGTAGACTAAGGCACATAGGAACGGTTTTCTATTTAAACAGTCCAGTTGGTTTATTCACACTTATGTTGCTACAGTGCTGGTTTATAACAAAAGCCTACTTGTGGCTACAAAGTAACATAAACGGTATGTGACATAGTCTGTTTCATCTGCGGGTACGCCCACACGGCTTCGGATACAACCCCGCTGCAGTATCCCAGGGGAGGTATTGCAATGTACACTCATTCACCTCGGTCAGTTCACAATCCTTTCTGGAGCTTGAGCAAGACTCCACTCACTGACTCCTGTCAGCACTGACAATTAGGACACTGCCTCACTGGAATCACCGACCATGATCTGTGTCTTGCTCCACACAGTCCAGACCCTCAGGAGAACTGCTGTGTCTTAAACACAGAGCAACCACAGGCCTCCTAGCCAGTGTGTCTTCAGGGAAGTCTGCACGCAGGGTGCCTTCAGGACGAAAACTGCTTCCAAGCACACAGAGGCCATGTGACCAAACAACCATTCTCATATATCAGACCAAACACACCTATGGATGGTGGGTATGTGAATAGCCAGAGCCGCCCAGAACTCTGACAATTCATACACGTTCATACACATTAACAAGACTTGAGGAACTACAAATCCCAGAGTAAGCATTACAGGTTTTGCATTGCAGAGGATCTTCGCCACTGCGATACATAGCGACCATTTACAATATTGGTGGTCGCTGCCTCACAGTGAGAAAGAAGAGCGATCATGGGGGCTGTCATCCATTGTATTGGTTCTGATGGCGGTGATATGACCGATTTTACAAATCCCCGTTCTCAGCTGAAATGTTGCGCACAGAGCGGTGGCAGCAGATTGATCTGGAATTGTATGATCTCACAAGGAGCAACAAAACAAGGCCTCCGGCTGTAGATGTCAGGAGACTATTACCCTGATCATCTGCAACATCTCCGCGCTTTACAAGTTTATATCCCTTATTTCTACAGAACTTTCGAAAATGCCTAAAGCAAAATGTACAGACGGCGCGGAAAGTGTTAAAAGAAAAGGCCCGGCGGGGTGTGCGGTGCTCAGACTGCTGCCTCCTGTCTGGATCTGAAGGTAAATATCAGGCAGGGCTCTGCAGACTTCAGGGTTATGTACATTGCTGGTGGAGCAGCGCCGCCTGACCGTACCGTGATGTAATGTTGCGGTTGGCTGAGTGTGACTACGCGCGTATGACAAGGTGGTTACAGTTTAGGGAAAATAAACTGATAATATGGAGGTGTGCCGCCCCCGTGTCAGCAGCCGGGCTGCTCTGATCCGGATCCGCGGTGGCTTGAGGGGTCTCCGGAACCCAGGGGTCGTGCGGACACTCAAATGAAGGGGGTATTTACAGGGCATTGACGCCACCCGTGGTAATGTGGAGTACCACCGCTGCAGTTGGGAGTATCCAGGGATGATGGAATGGGGCAGCTAGGTGTTGTGACCCTCCACGGGTAGGGGGAATGCCCCAGGACTCGGTGATGGCGTTGGGGGGTGCCGTTGGGTGCGAAGGGGTCACTTGCGTACTCACTTAATCCATAAAACTGACACCGACAACCGGATAAACCAAAGTTCTGGACACCGCTGCCGCTGGGGGGAGCTAGTACGGGTCCCGTCCCCAATGGTGCTGCCTGGTGATCTGTGACCTGCCTCCTGGCACTAAGTTTACTTCTCTGTTGGAACTTGCAGGGTCCCGCTCCCCACTATGGCTAACTGTGGGAGTTTTTAGTGGAAAGTCCTATCCCCCTCGTTGCGCTAGTACCCCGATTTTGGAGCGGGTGGAGAACGGATCATGAAGGCTCCGTTCTCGTCGGGTAAATTGTCAGGTTGCCTGACACTACTCCCTGACCTAATGTCCACGTACCCCGTCGTGCCCTGGTCCCAGCCCGGTGATAGTGCAAGGCCGCCGGCTGTCCTCCTCGACAGATCCGAGCCCCTTGCCATGATCCCCTGCGACCGGAGGTCCAGCTCCTCTAGGCCCAAACCACTGTCTGCTACCTAGATATCTTGCTAGGAGCCCTGCTCCTGACCTCCTCTCTCCTTCACTTCCAACACACAACTCTCTTCTCCTGACACTCCTGACCTCCCCTCTCCAACCCCCCCCAGGTGGGCGACCCTATTCCACTCAAGCCGTCCACTGGTGTGTTTGGTGGGTGTGGTGCAGTGTACCTAGGGTTTGATTAGCTGATGTGGGCAACACCATGTAGTTGGGGATCCTAAACCAAGAAGGAGGAGGATATTGCACGGGAGGGCAGAGTGTGCAATACCCTGTGACGACCTGATAGCCCTGGGGCGTCACAGAACAACGGTCTTTATTTGCAGAATTAGACAGAACCTGTTTATATTTCTTTTTTTCCTATATAGTCGGTACCAAAGTTAAAAAGGTCCGATTAGGCCGTAGTCACACTTGCTAGTAACTCGCGCGAGTCTCGCATCACATCACCCGGCACGGCCACACATTCTCCTGACAGGAGCGTGTCAGTTGCATGTATCTCTATGCAGCTGAGATGCTCCCCTCCGGAGAGTGTGCGGCCGTGCCGGGTGATGCGATGCGAGACTCGCGCGAGTTACTAGCAAGTGTGACTACGGCCTTACAACAAAGAAAGGTTTTTGCGGGATTTTTGCCAGGGACGACCCTCCATCAGCCAGAGCCGCTATGGAAAGTGTCTTTCCCGCCAAAGGAAAAACCCATTTATTGGTCCAGATTTCCTCTACTACAGGGGGCGTCCTCAGAAATAACAGCTAATTAAACGGGGGGTCCAATACTTTTTAAAAATGGATGCTAAAATTAAAAAAATAAAATAAAAATCACCAATATGCCCTTCTGTACTGGTACCAGCACTCCTATCAGTCTCCTCTTCCCGCAACTATGTTAGCTCACTACTGCAGCCAATCAGCTGCTTTCTCCCAGGTGACTGTCTGCAGCGGTCACCTGATACCACTACAGGAAGCCAGGACACCCTCAACGGTGCCAAAGAGCGGCCAGTGTCTAGTAAGTGAGGGTTTTTTTTTTTTAACTAAGCACTGCCATGAGTCCATCCTTAAAAAGTTATTTTTAAATGGAAAACCCCTTTATTAGGAACAGGTCGCACCCTCTTTAAAGAATGTTTAATATCCTTTAATTGTCATTAATATTGATTTTTCACACCATAAATAAACGGCGCAGTTTACACTCATTAACCCCTGAATGACCAGACTGTTCTTGACCTAAATGACCAGACACTATTTAGTACTAGTTGCTTTGCAGACCCAATATTTTTCTTTTTATTTGTTGGGCTACTATAAAAGTTTATACCATGATTTAATTATCTATTTATTTACTTTTTTGTAAAAAATGTTTTTTTTCAAAAGCTTTGGACCAAGTGAATTAATCAGCAGGAAGTGAGCGCTGCAGCCAACAGGAAGTCATCGCTGCAGCCAACAGGAAGTGAGCGCTGTGGCCAACAGGAAGAGAGCGCTGCAGCTGAGCTCACTTCCTGTTGATTGTTCATTTGGTAGGATGCCGGAGAGAAGGAAGTCAACGCTTATTGGACTTGGGGCTCAAGTGATTTCACAACCCCGCGTGAGCCGCGGCACCGCAATCCCAGACACTGCTGGAAGGGCACCGGTATAGGAGGTGAGTATATGATTTAACATGATTTATTACTTTATCTGGGGTAAACATGTGCAATCATAAGGGGTTGTCGTAGTGGTGGACAACTCCTTTAAAATCCACCCTGCAACCATGTGATTGACAGGTATAAAAAGCGTCTATTGCCCTTGATCTAACACACAGCTCAATGGGTGCTAAGTAGGATGCAAAAGAAAAGATGAAAGATTGGGCTTAAAGGTAATCTGTCAGCAGGTTTTTTATATATAATTTGAGAGCAGAATGATGTAGAGGCTGAGACCCTGATTCCAGCGATGTATCACTTACTGGTGCAGTATTTATAGAATCTTTGTTTTCCCTGATGTGGATGTAGCAATGCTCTGAATGCTGAGCTCTGTGTAATCCCGTCCACACCACTGATTCGCTGCTTCCTGTGTACACTTGTACATTGTTGGCAAGCGGTCAATCAGTGATAGGGGTGGGGTTACACAGATTACCTGAACTGGGCTTCCTGCGAGACATAGCCCTGTGATGATAATCTCCTGCTTATAAAACAATTATTTTTTTAAACTATAGCACACAGTAAGTGTTATTGCTGGAATCAGAGTCTTTGTCCCTACACTATGCATCTAATAGTAAAAACCCGCTGACGGATTGTCTTTAAACCCGGATCTGAACTGGACATCATAGATTTACAGAACATGGTAATCAATGGCTTTAAGTGGTCATCTCATCATAGACGTCCCTGGTCGGGGGGGGGGGGGGGGTCTTACGGCTGAGACCCTTGTCAAATTTTATATTTATATATATTTATTTATATATATATATTTATTTATATATATATATATATATATATACTAGAAGGTTGCCCGATTCTAAAGCATCGGGTATTCTAGAATTTATTGTGTAGTTAATGTATAATTTTTGTTATATATATATAGATGTTGTTGCGTGTAGTTGCCAAGTGTTTGTGTAGGGCGCTGTACATGTTCTGGGTGTTGTCTGGGTGTGGCGGGAGGTGAGAGCGGTGTTGTATGTGTGTTGCGTGTGTTGCGTTGTTTGTGGAGCGTTGTGTGTGTGTTGCGCGGTTTGTGTGGGTGTGGTGTGTTTTGGGGGAGGTATGTTTTGTGCAATGTGTGTGTTGCGCGGTATATGCGTATATTTGTGTGTGCCGCGTTGTTTGTGTGTTGAGTGTTGTGTGTGTGCGGCGTTGTCTGTGTGTGTGGGTGTCTGTGTAGGGCGGTGTTTGTGGTTCTGTGGTTCCCAGTGTGTGTGTGTGGTGTGTTGTGCAGTGCGCATGTGTGTGTGTGTGTGTGTGTGTTGGGGGGAGGTGTGCACCTCCCATCGTGCTCCATCCCCCATGCTGCGCACCCCCCATCGTGCTCCATCCCCCATGCTGCGCACTCCCCATCGTGCTCCATCCCCCATGCTGCGCACCCCCCATCGTGCTCCATCCCCCATGCTGCGCACTCCCCATCGTGCTCCATCCCCTATGCTGCGCATTCCCCATCGTGCTCCATCTCCCATGCTGCGCACTCCCAAACGTGCTCCATCCGCCATGCTGCGCACTTCCAAACATGGATATAAAAAATATCAAGATCGGGCACTGCAGAGCAAAACTGCCAGACGGTGGAGCCGTACTCACAGTTGCATGGAATCAGTATTCCTGGACCTCGTCTGCACCTGAACTTGAAGTGCTTGGTGGAGCGGTGCTCAGCAGCAAAACAAGACCATGACCATGAATCCAAGACGAGAAAGGCGGCAGCTCACTCCATCAAGTGCACAAAATTCCTTTATTCTGCGTTTAGCAGACAAATTCAGGAGCATGGGGAGAGAGGGGGGTGCGGGGGACGGTGTCGTCCGTTCACCGTCCCCCGCACCCCCCTCTCTCCCCATGCTCCTGAATTTGTCTGCTAAACGCAGAATAAAGGAATTTTGCGCACTTGATGGAGTGAGCTGCCGCCTTTCTCGTCTTGGATTCACTTCCAAACATGGTCCATCCGCCATGCTGCGCACCCCCCATCGTGCTCCATCCCCCATGCTGCGCACTCCCCATCGTGCTCCATCCCCCATGCTGCGCACTCCCAAACGTGCTCTATCCGCCATGCTGTGCACTTCCAAACATGGTCCATCCGCCATGCTGCGCACTCCCAAACGTGCTCCATCCGCCATGCTGCGCACTCCCAAACGTGCTCCATCCACCATGCTGCGCACTCCCAAACATGCTCCATCCGCCATGCTGCGCACTCCCAAACGTGCTCCATCCGCCATGCTGCGCACTCCCAAACATGCGCCATTCGCCATGCTGCACACTCCCAAACGTGCTCCATCCGCCATGCTGCGTACTCCCAAACGTGGTCCATCCGCTATGCTGCGCACTCCCAAACGTGCTCCATCCGCCATGCTGCGCACTCCGAAACGTGGTCCATCCGCCATGCTGCGCACTCCCAAACGTACTCCATCCGCCATGCTGCGCACTCCGAAATGTGCTCCATGCCCCATGCTGCGCACTCCCAAACGTGGTCCATCCCCCATGCTGCGCACACCCCCATCGTGCTCCATCCCCCATGCTGCGCACCCCCCATCGTGCTCCATCCCCCATGCTGCGCACCCCCCATCGTGCTCCATCCCCCATGCGGATCAGCCTCTCTCCTCCCAGCATCAGCCTTTTCTGTCCCCAGCATCAGCCTCTCTCCTTCCAGCCTACCCCAGCCTCCCCCAGCCTCTCTTCTCTCATCCTCCCCCCTCCCAGCCTCCCCCTCCCAGCCTTCCCCAGGATCAGCCTAGCCTACCCCAGCCTCAGCCTCCCCCAGCATCAGCCTCTCTTCTCTCAGCCTCCCCCCTCCCCCTCCCAGCCTTCCCCAGGATCAGCCTCTCTCCTCCCAGCCTCCTCCAGCACACCGTGCTCCTCTGCCGACACTCACAGATCCGATCGCATACACACACACACACACCCGATTGCATACACGCACACACACGATCGCATACACTCACGCACACACACATTGACGATATCGCACATACGCGCTCACACTCACAACATCCGGAGATACCACATGCTTCTGGCCATGTGATCCTCTGGCAGGTCCTGGAAGCTCACAGCACAGTATCGGCGCCGAGAAGCAAGCGATATCCCAGGATGCTGTGAGTGTGTGGATGCGATGTGATGTGTGTGTGAGGTGTGTGTGAGAGTGAGTGTGATCTGATGTGTGTGTGTTGTTATGTGTGTGCGTGTGTGTATGTTACGCCGCTGCAGGACCTTGATGCGCTGGTAACTATGCTAGCATGGTTACCAGCGTATCTCGTCCCCCGCTCGCACGGGAGCCCACATCAGCAAACGCCGGCCAGCCCCAGCAATGCGAGGGTATGTGTCGGCTGGGTTTGCGGCGTACGCTGATGTGGGCTCCCAGGGGTACAGTACTCACCTGTGAGTCGTGGCTCCATGACCGTGTCAGTTCGGGGAATGCACGGGGGGGGCGGGGCCAGAGCTAGCGTGCATTGCGTGAGGGGGGCGGGGCGTGGCATGGCCGAGTTGCCAATGCCTGCAGGGTGCCGGGGCGAGAGGCCAATCTGTGGGGGGGGCGGAGCCTAGGCGAGCGGCTGGCCAATCCGTGTGGGGGCGCAGCCTGGGCGAGCGGCCAATCCGTGTGGGGGGGCGGGGCCATGGCGAGCCCAGCGGCCAATCAGCTTTGTGTCACCGTAAGGACACAATTTTGGAGCATGACAGACAGACAGATAGACAGACAGAATAAGGCAATTATATATATAGATATATATTTATATATATATATATATATATATATTTATTTTATTTTATTTTTTTATATATATATATATATATATATATATATATATATATATATATATAGTGGAAAAATTCTGAGCATTTTTAGCTGCCACCAGGGGGAGCTCACTGCATACAGATGTAGAAACCTCTTCCCTAATAATGTCAATACTAGGTGGAGTGCAATCCAAAGGATTATAGATGACAACAGGAGCCTGGGCAACAATTATAAGTTATTACACCTAGATCTGATGCAAGAGACTACACCACAATCCATGCAATCCAATCAGATCAGAGACCCCCAATAATCAACTGATTAAATGTGGCACAGCGCCATACATTGTATAGTGGCCATGAGTGGTACTACAAGCCCATTTGTATAGGAGACAGCTTGCAGTACCATCCCTGGCCACTACACTACGTGTGGCGCTGTGCCAGTTCTTGTGCGCCATCAGCTGAAGGATATGTAATCAATACTGAAAAGCTCCTTTAAGATGAAATATGGAATATTATTACATTGTGTGCCCACCTCAATGACTTGTTAGTACAGCCGTCTCCTCTTTATTGGCATGTGACTCAAAGGAAACCTCTCACACAAAGATAATGTAAGAACAATGGAATGTTCCGTGCTATCACCAAGTGCACAAACATTCTGCTGCCAGCGCACATTCCTGATGTATTCCTCCTGACATCTCTGCCTGAACACATTAAATCAGCCCATTTCAGACACGAAAATAAGTAAATCCTAATAACGATTCCATAATGTAAAAACGGATTTCTAAACTATAAAACATTGCATATACACTTTATTCCCAAATACATAATAAGTACCTTCCAATGTGTTTTTAAACCTTTTTTTAATGTAGTGGTGTTGCCCTTTAAGAGGTCCAGCTATTTCTATATCTGTGTATAATCGACCAAATGTCACCTAACCCTGATCAGTTTTATTGATCTTTAGTGTCTAAAAGACACACGGCGCCATCTTTTGTTTATTTTGCAGAGCAGAACCTATTTCTTCCACTAGATGGCGCACTAAAGCGCTCTAATACTGTGAACTCCACGAAAGGGCTGATTACACAGCACTCCACATGGTTGGTTGTGGTATTACATGTAGAACTAATACTTATTTTCATACTAAGGGGTACTTTGCACATTGCAACATCGCTACTGCGATATCGTCGGGGTCAAATCGAAAGTGACGCACATCCGGCGCCGGTAACGACGTCGCAACGTGTAAAGCCTAGATGCGCCGATAAACGATCGCAAAAACGTCGTAAATCGGCGATCTGTGTAGTGTCGGTCATTTTCATAATGTCGTTACATCAGGAGATACGATGTTGTTCCTCGTTCCTGCGGCAGCACACATCACTGTGTGTGAAGCCGCAGGAACGAGGAACAGCTCCTTACCTGCCTCCACCGGCTATGCGGAAGGAAGGTGGGCGGGATGTTTACATCCCGCTCATCTCCGCCCCTCCGCTTCTATTGGCCGCCTGCCGTGTGACGTCGCATGACCCGCCCCCTTAGGAAGGAGGCGGGTCGCCGGCCAGAGCGACGTCGCAGGGCAGGTAAGTGCGTGTGAAGCTGCTGTAGCGATAATGTTCGCTACGGCAGCTATCACAAGATATCGCATGTGCGACGGGGGCGGGTGCTATCGTGCTCGGCATCGCTAGCATCGGCTAGTGATGTTGCAGCGTGCAAAGTACCCCTTAGGCAACGTAAGTCTTATCAAAAGTGATTAGTTGGATGTTCACGTATGATTAGGGATCCTAAGTAAGTTAGAACTAGATAGTGACCAAACACTGAAACTAACTTCAGTAGGAACCCAAAGACCGAATACCGACTTCAGGAGGAACCTGAACACTGAATACCAACCTCAGGAGGAACCTAAATACTGAACACCAAATACTTCAGGAGGAACCTGAACCTGAATACCGACTTCAGGAAGAAACCTGAAGCCTGAAAACCAATTTCAGGAAGAAGCTGAAGACTGAACATTGAATACCGACTTCAGGAGGAACCTGAACACCGAATACCAACCTCAGGAGGAACCTAAATACTGAACACCAAATACTTCAGGAGGAATCTGAACCTGAATACTGACTTCAGGAAGAAACCTGAA
This sequence comes from Anomaloglossus baeobatrachus, assembly GCF_048569485.1. Lineage (NCBI taxonomy): Eukaryota > Metazoa > Chordata > Amphibia > Anura > Aromobatidae > Anomaloglossus > Anomaloglossus baeobatrachus. The sequence continues at coordinate 177,083,281 of NC_134363.1, read as the reverse complement.
GCCTGAAAACCAATTTCAGGAAGAAGCTGAAGACTGAACATTGAATACCGACTTAAGGAGGAACTCGAAGACCGACCACTGAATACTGACTTCAGGAGGAACCTGAACACAGATATCCAGCCTTAGGAGGAACCTAAAGACTGTACAATAAATACTGTACTTCAGGAGGAACCTGAACCTGAATACTGACTTCAGGTTCCTCCTGAACACTAAATACCGACTTCAGGAGGAACCTGAAGACCAAACACTGACACCAACTTCAGTAGGAACCCAAAGACCAACCACCGAATACCAACTGCAGGAGGAACCTAAATACTGAGCACCAAATACTTCAGGAGGAACCTGAATACTGACTTCAGGAGGAACCTGAAGATCGAAAACCAATTTCAGGAAGAAGCTGAAGACTGAACATTGAATACCGACTTCAGGAAGAACTCGAAGACCGGCCACTGAATACTGACTTCAGGAAGAACCTGAACGCAGAATACCAACCTTAGGAGGAACCTAAAGACTGAACAATAAATGCTGTACTTCAAGAGCAACCTGAACCTGAATACCGACTTCAGGTTCCTCCTGAACACTAAATACCGACTTCAGGAGGAACGGGAAGACCAAACACTGAAACCAACTTCAAGAGGACCATGAAGACCAAACACTGAAACCAACTTCAGGAGGAACCCGAAGACCAAACACTGAATACCGACTTCGGGAGAAACTTGAAGACCAAACGTCATTCCCAGAGGAAGATTTCAGCTAGCCGGGCAGTTGCTTCCTGTCTAGACGTATCGTACTCAGTGAGGGAAGACTTGAGGCTTAGCAGGTTGTACTATAGCCCCGTTAGAGCCTGTGTGTTGATAGATTGAATTACTTATGTTAGTGGGAGTGTGACAAAAGCTGGGGTGACACTGACATTTCCCTGACAGAGACAAGGGCTAAGTTAACCTTGGCAATATTGGTTATTTACAGTTATAAGAGGCCAGCTATCCAAATATTGCATTTAGAACTTGTATATTTCCTGATCTGCATTAATCTGTCTTCTTTATGTAATCACTTTTGCTGTTCCTTGATGTGAGTCACCACTGAGTCGCCTTTTCTGCACCATTGCATCCTTGAAACCTGTTCGCACTGGCCCCATGTTGTCATTGACCCTTAGAATCAGACTATACAATGTTGGAGCAGTTGGTTGTCTGGGGCCGAGGTTGCAAATCTTGTTTATGTACGGGATGTGGATTCCAAGTGGATTTTGGCACCGAATCTGCACAAAATCTGCCTGAAATCCAGCCAAGTGACTGTACCCTAGGACTTAGAGGAATGGATGACCGTGCTGTGCTCGCGGGCACATGATGACAGTTGGATGTGTATCTGTATCCTGGGAATATTTTCTTCCAGCAGAGGACACACCTGTATGTATTTCCCAATTACACTTCAAAGAACGGCTTCCTAATCCTCCACCCAGGACACAGACACTTCGTCCATTACTGTCTGGCCGAGACTGCAGAGCAGAAAGTAGCAGAGCCGGCCTGGATCCATCACAGTAATGAGTCTCTGCACAGCGTAATGAGTCTCTGCACAGCGTAATGAGTCTCTGCACAGCGTAATGAGTCTCTGCACAGCGTAATGAGTCTCTGCACAGCATCAGTATCCGCACAGGAATTTACTGCACTTCACAGCGGCGGATGATGAGTACGCGCAGAAAATCTACACGTCTGTGGCGCCATTACTGAGCGGACAGAGCAAACTGAACAGAACGTTTTCCCATAGGGTCCTGGTCTGTGCACTCCATGGACAACCGACTGGTCCGGGTCAACCGTCAATGCACTACATGGAGGAAAGTAGAAGGAATGTGACTTAACCATTCAATTTGGGTTTCTCATTCCGGTTCATTGCTACAGGTGTATAACACCCAACCCCGTTGCCCCTGGTCTACAACATCTGGCCCTTCAGCCCCCCGATGTATAACCCCTGGCCCCTCGTCCAACTGGTATATAACCCCCGTGCTCCTGTTCCCTGGTGTATAATCCCGATCCCCCACCATTCCATCTGCCTTTACTTCCATGTGACAGAGCGTCCGGCGGTGCAGAGTTCATTGATACCAGCGCAGTCCTGTAATAGGAGACACCGGGGTAACAAGTTCGTTTCTGACATTTCTTCCACCTGAATCTTCCCAATCACCTGTGAGAAATATTACTGAGAAGTGGAAGGAACCGCAGCAACTCAGCCACAAAGTGGAGACCCCAAAATGTTAGAGTGGGGAGCAAGTGCTGAAGAGCAGAGGGCAGAAAAGTCACTACCACTCTGCTGACCCCATAACTGCAGAGTCCAGACCTCCTCTGGTAACATCAGCACAAACACTGCGCCCACAGGGACCTTCATTGCTGAGCAGCTATAGAAGTACATCACCAAGCACAATGCCGAGCCGTACATTACCAAGCACAATGTGGAGCCGTACATCACCAAGCACAATGCCGAGCCGTACATCACCAAGCACAATGCCGAGCCATACATCACCAAGCACAATGCTGAGCCGTACATTACCAAGCACAATGCCGAGCCGTACATCACCAAGCACAATGTCGAGCCGTACATCACCAAGCAAAATGCCGAGCCATACATCACCAAGCACAATGCCGAGCCGTACATCACCAAGCACAATGCCGAGCCATAAATCACCAAGCACAATGCCGAGCCATAAATCACCAAGCACAATGCCGAGCCATAAATCACCAAGCACAATGCCGAGCCGTACGTCACCAAGCACAATGCCGAGCCGTACATCACCAAGCACAGTGCCGAGCCGTCATCACCAAGCACAATGCCGAGCCGTACATCACCAAGCACAATGCCGAGCCTTACATCACCAAGCACAATGCTGAGCCGTACATCACCAAGCACAGTGCCGAGCCGTACATCACCAAGCACAATGCCAAGCCGTGTATCACCAAGCACAATGCCGAGCTGTACATCACCAAGCGCAATGCCGAGCTGTACATCACCAAGCACAATGCCAAGCCGTACATCACCAAGCGCAATGCCGAGCCGTACATCACCAAGCGCAATGCCGAGCCGTACATCACCAAGCGCAATGCCGAGCCGTACATCACCAAGCGCAATGCCGAGCCGTACATCACCAAGCGCAATGCCGAGCCGTACATCACCAAGCGCAATGCCGAGCCGTACATCACCAAGCACAATATGGAGCCGTACATCACCAAGCACAATGCTGAGCCGTACATCACCAAGCGCAATGCCGAGCCGTACATCACCAAGCACAATGCCGAGCCATACATCACCAAGCACAATGCCGAGCCATACATCACCAAGCACAATACTGAGCCGTACATCACCAAGCACAATGCTGAGTGTTGGATGGAGCAGTGTAAAGCTGCCACCACTGGACTCTGGAGGAGACGTGTTCTGTGCAGTGACGGATCACACTGCTCTCTCTGCGTCTGATGGAGGAGTCTGGGTTTGGTGATAAAGAACATTACCTGCCTGACTGCATTGTGCCCGCGGTACAGATGGTGGAGGAGAATAATGCCCTGGGTCATTATCAGGGGTCAGCCTTGCTCCCTCAGAATGGAATCTTACTTCTGAAAAGTCACCTGAACTGACCGGTGCTCCTTACTGATCCCCATTACTCCACCAGCCCCAGTCTACATGTAGGTATCTCTCCATCTTGCTGCGGACACTCGGCTCATCACCATCCTGCACTGGCACAACGTCTGTAAATCAGTGTCACGGTTCAGTCAATCTGTTCTCATACCATAAAGCATAACAAGCCCAGTGCCGGTCTGTGTGTGATCCCCGCAGAGGAATCTCCGGCCATAGTCCTCCTCTGCTGACGTCAGCCGCGTTGCACAAGAGGCGATCTGGAATTCCAATCGAATTTCATCCGCTTCAAGGTAAATAATGATTGATTCCCGGCTGGAGGTGGATGGTTTTTTGCCAATGACCATAGGACATATTGAGGCCATATTTGTATTGTTCCTTCATGTCATTTTTTATCTTTCAGCGCATTGTTTGATATATGATCTTTAATGGGATATAGATATTGCCAGATCAATCAACATTATCTGTGTGACTGCAAAATTCATCAAAAAACACCCGGCACCTTTAACATTAAAGGCGATGTTCAAGACTAATGAAAATCTTTAGATATGATAGATCATCAGTATCAGATTGGTGGGGGTCCGACCCCAGGCACTTCCACCGATAGCGGTTATCTGGTCTTGCCGTAGGCAGAACTACACAGAGTGCAGAACTGAAGCAGGACAGCGCCATACACTGTGTAGTGGCTGGTCTCAGTACTGCAGCTCCGATTACCCTCACATTAATAGAGGTAGAGCTGCAGTACTGAAAACGGACACTACATAGTGTACAGCGCTTTCTACATTTCCAATTATAACCAGTACCCCATAACAATGTACCACATGTTTCTGTCTATCTGCCTGTCAGGTGATTTTCTAGTACAATACTAATGTCATCTTTAATAGGGCTTAAGGAGACCTTTCAGTATCAGTAAGTTGTATTGCTCTACCTTATCCCATTATCTTGCAGGTGATTTTTGGAGTGCAAAACTAATGTCATCTTTAAATAGGGCTTAAGGAGACCTTTCAGGATCAGCAAGTTATATTGCTCTACATTATCCTGTTATTTTGTTGTAAACTCCATAGAATTCAGTGTGACTAGTCAAGCATATGTAAATACAAACTGTATATTCACTGCTCCCCATCCTACCTCTCAGGGCTGGCATCAATGAAAGTGAATCTGAACTGAATTTGCCCTGCTGCAACTACAAATACTCCCTCCCACCTCTCAGCAGGGATAGTGAATGCCCTGGGAAGTGGGTGGGGGGATCAGTGAATATGCAAATTGTGCTTACATACACTTGACTAAGGTGCACAAGACACTGAATTCTAAGGTAGAGCAATAAAACTTACTGATCCTGAAAGGTCTCATTAAGCCCTATTTAAAGATAACATTAGTATTGTACCTCAAAAATCACCTGCAAGATAACGGGATAAGGTAAAGCAATAAAACTTACTGAGCCTGAAAGGTCTCGTTAAGCCCTATTTAAAGATAACATTAGTATTGTACCTCAAAAATCACCTGCAAGATAACGGGATAAGGTAAAGCAATAAAACTTACTGATCCTGAAAGGTCTCCTTAAGCCCTATTTAAAGATAACAGTATTGTACCTCAAAAATCACCTGCAAGATAATAGAATAAGGTAGAGCAATAAAACTTAATGATCCTAAAAGGTCTCATTAAACCCTATTTAATGATAACATTAGTATTGTGCTAGAAAATCACCTGAGAGATTCCCTTTAACTTGTGCATGGTTAACAATCGGAGGCTTCATGTGAAGCTATTTCAGTACACAGACACATGTTGATCTTCATTTCATTTTTCTTTAATTTCCTCTGGCTTCTCATAATCCTTTCTGAGGCGTCTTTGTGCATGCACCTCATAAGATCACTACATGCACCAGAACCTTAGGAAGCACACTTTAGGCTGAGACTTCTGGTCACAACTAGGCCAGGAACATGCAAACACCCCAAGCCTAGTTGCAACTGGAAATCCCAGCCTAGATTGAAGAGGTCTGGGCGTTTCAGCAAGTAATGGTGGTAAGCATAGGTGATAAATGGATAGGGGACGATGAACAGTGAGTTATTATTTTTATAGTATATTATTTTATATTAGCTTATTTTTATATTATTTTATATTTTGTTATTTTTAAATTATTTTATACTATATTATCTTAGATTAGATTTTGTATTATATTTTTATATATTATATTATTTTATATTATTTTTATTTTTAGACTGTATTATTTTATATTAGATTATATTATTTTTATATTTTTTTTAGGTTTAATATTATATTATTTTTATATTAAATTATTTAAGATTTTAGATTATATTATTTTAGAATATATTTATGTTTATACTATATTATTTTATTTTATATTGTATTATTTTTTATATTATATTATTTTAGATTTTGTATTATATTATTTTTATATTAATTTTATTTTTATACTGTATTATTTTGTTAGATTATATCATTTTTATATTATTTTAGGTTTCATATTATATTATTTTTATGTTAAATTATTTTAGATTTTAGATTATATTATTTTATAATATATTTATGTTTATACTATATTATTTTATATTGTATTATTTTTTATATTATATTATTTTAGATTTTGTATTATATTATTTTTATATTAATTTTATTTTTATACTGTATTATTTTGTTAGATTATATCATTTTTATATTATTTTAGGTTTCATATTATATTATTTTTATGTTAAATTATTTTAGATTTTAGATTATATTATTTTATAATATATTTATGTTTATACTATATTATTTTATTTTATATTGTATTATTATTTATATTATATTATTTTAGATTTTGTATTATATTATTTTTAGATTAATTTTATTTTTATACTGTATTATTTTGTGAGATTATATCATTTTTATATTATTTTAGGTTTTATATTATATTATTTTTATATTAAATTATTTAAGATTTTAGATTATATTATTTTATAATATATTTATGTTTATACTATATTATTTTATTTTATATTGTATTATTTTTTATATTATATTATTTTAGATTTTGTATTATATTATTTTTAGATTAATTTTATTTTTATACTGTATTATTTTGTTAGATTATATCATTTTTATATTATTTTAGGTTTTATATTATATTATTTTTATATTAAATTATTTTAGATTATATTATTTTAGAATATATTTATGTTTGTACTATATTATTTTATATTGTATTATTTTTTATATTATATTATTTTAGATTTTGTATTATATTATTTTTAGATTATTTTTATTACCTCTTACATTAATTATTCTCTGCAGGCTCTTCAGATCATTTTATATTTTTAAATCGGTTCTAAAAAAAACCCAGATTCGTTTAGTGCAAACTTTATAGTCTTTACAAGGGGGTGTGGCTCACAGGACTCCTCAGGGGTGGGTCTAAGGCTGCTCTGCCTAATTATCCTGTGAGCCACGCCCCCTTAGTAATGATTCTAGAAAATATCACTAAATAAAAAGTATGGTGGATAAAAAAAAATTAACACTCAGGGAAACATGGGGATTAGAAGAAGAGGGGAAAAAAATCACTACTTTTGACCTGGTGACAGATCCTCTTTAATATATATATATATATATATATATATATATATATATATATATATATATATATATATATATATATATATATATATATATATATATATATATAAAAGGACTTAGTGCCCATCACTCATTGGGTCCCATTGTAAAAAAAAAAAAAATTCAGGTGTAAAAATAAATTTAATAATTAAATTAACGGCCGGTGTGAAACCCATGAATTGTATAATAACTGTGGCTCTACGTAAATAGCGCTGTTTCACTATAATACCGCCAGAGCGTGAACTATGGTGATAACTGTGCTTGTTACATGTTTTGTTGGACATTATTACACTGACCCCGTCATACATGGAGGCCATAATGATAATCTCATGACCTCTCCTGGCGTATGTAACGGTATGGACATGTGTAGGCGGCATGTTGGGAGCTTTCCCGCCATTTGCGCCGTGGGTACATCATGACCCCATCCTCACACTCCATTCCTCCCTGTAATAAAATATACGACCAGCAGGGGGAGCACTTGTATTTCGGTGGCGTCTGAATGAGGCAGATTACAATAGATAATGCACAAGTATGACATCGAGTATTTCTCTATATCACTGTAATGGCCTCCTCTATACATTTATTTTTGTTTGTTTTTTATCTTTTTTTTTTTCATTTTTTATCTTTCGTAATCTGCGGTGACAATGAGTAAACATGTCGACCTATTTTTGGTTGCTATGGAAACAACTCAAAATTCCATAAAAAGGGACTCAAAATTTATACTAAAATGTATGGAGGTTTATTTAAATTATATCCTAAAAATTCCACAATGAAAACCTTTTTTTTATTAAAAAAAAAAAGGGTTTTTTTATGCTTTAAAATTGAAACATGAACTTTACACTTCTGAATATAACAGAACATATCTAATCTATTCTCTATTCTTCCAGATTTTGGCGGGAGAGAGGGGAGAGGGTCACCTCTGGTTATGGAAAGCAGCTGATAAAGCAGTCGTTTGGCAATGCACCATGGGAAAACAAAATGCAAATTAACTCTCTGCTTGTAGGAATGAAAGCATCTTCTATTGGCTTATATTCTTATATCACAATACTCACTTAAAGGGGGTTTCCAACGAACAAAGTTCACTTTAATCAATAGAAGAGGTTACAATTAAAATTAAATAAATAAATAAATAAATAAATAATACTCTCCTTTCCTAGCCCCTCCCTTAAAGGGTTTTTCCAACCAATAATTTTAAAGTTGATTTTGGACTCACTTATTCCAAATTGTAGTATAAAAAAGGAGACATCTGTAAAGTGTTCCCTCAGTACAGGGAATATAAAGTAGTCTACTATTGGAAAGAAAGAAAACTGCCTTGCTACTGCCACATAAAAGGCCTTAAAGGGGTTTTCCACGAAAAAAAGTTAATCTTGAATTTGATTTTAATTAGTAGATCTTGGAATAATAATCATTTCCACAATTGGATGTGTTTTAAAAAAATGTTCCAGTACTGAGATAATCTTATATGTGTCCCTGCTGTGTACTGTGTAATGGTCGTGTCTGACCGAACAGGGCTATGGTCTGATCATACCACATCTCCTAGGCGGGGGGAGGAAGCAAAAGAGATAATATACAGACATTTTGCTATAAATTATTAGCTATTTTTAGTGTCTTCAAAGACTACAGTTGGAGATAGGGGGTAAATTAGAGTGTCAGCTCTTCCGCGGCGTTGGGCAAATATCAGTGAATGAGCTCTTTGTACAGCGCTGAGAAAGATTTCAGCAATATATTAATAATGGATGATGGATAATCTGATTCAGAGAACATTGGATTAGGGAAGTATCATGAATGAGCTTCCTGATCATAAAATTATAAGAACTGAAAGCACAGAGATTGTCAGATAAGAGATCAAGATTAACTCTTTAATGTCCAATATGGTTTGGCATACAGATATTTGATTGGTGCGTAGAGGTTGTCAAACTTTCTAACAAGAGACGAGAGAAGTCCACAACATCCATTCAGAGATGTTTGCCAACTCTCCTAGAACATCTGGGAAACTTATGGCAAAATTAGAAACTTTACTGACTCCGGGAGGCATGACCAATCTCCCCGAGGGCACAAAGAGCCGCCTCCACTTCTAATAGAGAGTCAAAGACCCACCCCAACTTCCTATGAAAGACAAAGACTCACCCCCGCTTCCAATAGAGAGACAAAGACCCGCCCCCACTTCCTGTATAGAGATACAGACCCGCCCCCACTTCCTGTATAGAGATACAGACCTGTCCCCACTTCCTGTATAGAGATACAGACCTGCCCCCACTTCCTGTAGAGACAAAGATCTGCCCCCACTTCCTGTATAGAAACAAAGCTCCACCCCCACTTCCTGTAGTGACAAAAACCCACTCCTACTTCCTGTAGACAGACAAAAACTTACCCCCACTTCCTGTAGAGAGACAAAGATCTGCCCCCACTTCCAGTAGCGAGACAAAGCTCCACCCCCACTTCCTGTAGTGACAAAAACCCGCCCTCACTTCCTGTAGAGAGACAAAAATCTGCCCCCACTTCCTGTAGAGATACAAAAACCTGCTCCCACTTCTCGTAGAGACACAAAGACCCACCCCCACTTCCTGTAGAGACACAAAGGCCCACCCCCACTTCCTGTAGAGAGACAAAGATCCACCCCCACTTCCTGTAGAGACACAAAGACCCACCCCCACTTTCTGTAGGGAGACAAAGACCCGCCCCACTTCCTGTAGTGACAAAGACCCGCCCCCACTTCCTGTAGAGAGACAAAGAACCACCCCCACTTCCTGTAGCGACAAAGACCCACCCCCACTTCCTGTTGAGAGACAAAGATACACCTCCACTTCCTGTAGAGAGACACAGACCCACCCCCACTTCCTGTAGAGAGACAAAGACCCGCCCTTACTTTCTGTAGAAACACAAATATCCACCCCCACTCCCTGTAGCGAGACAAAGACCCGCCCCACTTCCTGTAGTGACAAAGACCCACCCCCACTTCCTGTAGAGCGCCAAAGACCTACCCCACTTCCTGTAGAGACAAAGATCTGCCCCACTTCCTGTAGAGAGACAAAAACCCACCCCCACTTCCTGTAGAGACAAAAACCCACCCCCACTTCCTGTAGAGACAAAGACCTACCCCACTTCCTGTAGAGACAAAGACCCACCCCACTTCCTGTAGAGAGACAAAGACCCACCCCACTTCCTGTAGAGCGCCAAAGACCCAACCCACTTCCTGTAGAAAGATGTTTGCCAACTCTCCTAGCATATCCGGGAAACGTTTGGAAAAATTAGAAACTTTACTGACTCCAGAAGAGATGGCCGATCTCACCGAGGCCACAAAGATCTGGCAAATCCATCCAAAAAGCAGAACATCTTTAACTTTCTTGTGTGAGTTTCATGAGGCGTCTTGATGAGAGTGTGGACTATAAAAAAGATTGGCTCCGAAAAACAATTTTGGAGAAATTGTTAGCGCCTTGGTAGCATACGCGTTCTGTAAGGTCATCGCTCAAAGCTGGAAAGTATGCCTCATATAATGGCGACAGATCCTATTGACTTACACGGAAAAAATATTATTGTGTCCTTTGGGGATTATAGTCTTAAGAATGCAGTGATTGATGGGCGGCTTTCTTTTTGGCATAAATAGGAATTTTAGAGGGTCTCCAGCGCATACGTTTGACCACCACTCCACTCGAATGCGGGACTGTGATCAGTGGAGCCCACGGCAAAGATGGTTTCTTAAAAACCCTTCTTTTTCTGTCCGGGGCCATTAGGCATGACAGTGATATATATCTCTGTTCTGCGTGAAACGTCAGCGCAGGAACCTTTTACACAAGTCCTAGACAAAAGTCATCTACGTGGAAACTGTTAAAAAGTAAATAGAGATAAATATTTGGTTTATCGCATGTGTGAAAAAGCAAATATATAGAAATATTTGGTGATCTGGACACAGAGAGGTTTGTTTCAGGACACAAGTACACTTAGCTCAAAATCACTGCGACTGCAATGGAAGCAAATGGGGGGAAAAATTAATCTATGGCACCCGCAGACCCAGTCACAATGAAATCAGACCCATAACACCTCAATATAATATCTATTTATTGTTCTAGAGTCTTTTGTAGCAAGTTTTATACCGGATGTTTGTCATGGGGTATGTAATGACAGGACCGGGGCCCCTAGGCTGGCCCTCAGACTCGAGACCCTGCACTGTCCCTTATCTCGGAGGTAGGCTTGATGGTAGCCAGGTCCGAGCCCCCAGCATGACCCTAATTCTGAGCTCTGATCCTACTCCCCTTCTCCCCCACTCTCGTGACAGGCCGGAAAACCCAAAGACAAAACCCCGCATATACAACATGGACAAGGGAGAACGGAAACTTTGACACATAGCACTCAAAACACACAGGAGAGACATTATGTACAGGGGAACGTCCACGCCACTCAATATCGCAACAAAGATCACCATAGACAAGTTCACCAAAAAGACTGTACTCGCTGGATCTTATGCTGAAGCTATCATCGGCACATACTGGAAGGAAGCCGTGCCTTAAATAGAAAAGACACAGCTGCACGAGGCAATTAGCAACCTGAAATCTTAGGTTCTGCTCACCAGTCTGCAGGAATTAACTCCTGCAGGGTTGAAAACCAGTGAACCTAAATCAGCCGACGCCCGGCTCTGGCTGAACAGTTCAGACGTCTTGTTGCTTGTCAGACTCTGTAGTGTGAAAAGAGTCTGACACCGCCATGCAACCAAGTGCGTGCAGAGCCGAACATCGCATGACACTTTTATAGCATTTTATTCCCAAGCCAGCCCCCTTCACTGACTTAGAAGGGGGCTTGCTTAGTGAAGAAAGTGATTTAAAGGGGATGGCTATCTGTTCAGTCCCATAGATAAGCCAGCTCCTTCTCTGCTAAATATCAGCATGTTGAATGGTGCAATCATTCCACCGCCCATTGCAAGAACTGGCAGCCGATGGTTGGTGATGGCATCCGGAAGCCGACTATTATAATGTTATGGTGGCAACAATGATGGGGACATATGGCTCTGGGCATTATATGGACGGTATAAGTGGTACCAATATATGCCCCATAGCTGATATACTATATACATATATGCTCGTGTGTCATACGAGCTGGGCCTGGTATATACTATACAGCTGGCACTGTTACATACACAGCATGGTATGGATAACACATAGCCATGGAAGTAATCACAGTGACCGCTGCAGCCGCTCGGCTCCTTTGTCAGGACAGGGTTTGCGCATGTATGTGAACCCTGACCGTGTACTGACAGGCGTCAGATTAGGAATTTACCACGACTGTCCTCACCGCGTTTTCTTGACGCCAGTGTTACACAATGCGATGCGGTATCCGATCTGCTCCGCAGTCAGAATCCAGAGATAACAGGATAGATATCAGGCGTCTTGTGAAATGAATTAATACCGCATGACTACGCAATGTGCACCCTATGGGCCTGTGACCAGTGTCAGGGGAGAAGACGGTAAACATCAGGGAGACACCTCGTGGCTGGCACTTTGGAATTAATTTTTTTATGGCTAAGATAATATAATATATAAATAAAGTGATTTGCAGATTGTCTATATATAAAATTAGCTATCAGATGAGACCAACTTGTCTGAAAATGCAGGTACCATTTTATAGCAAATGTCATGCGACGTTTGGCTTTGCACACACCTGTGGGTATGGTGTTGTCAGACTCTGTTCACACCGCAGAGCACGACAACTAACCTGAGGTTTCTTTATTGTTCAGCCAGAGCCGGGCATCGGCTGATTCAGGTTCACTGGTCTTCAGCTCTGTATGAGTTCATTCCTACAGACTGGTGAGCAGGACCTAAGCGCTCAGGTTGCTAGTTGTCTTGTGCAGCTGTCTCTTCCCTATTTATAGCATGGCTTCCTTTCTGTATATGCTGATTATAACTTCAGCTTTTGCTCCAGCGATCCCGGTCTTGGTGATTTTCCTGTTTATAGTGATTCATGTTGTGCTTCTGAGTGGTGTGAACGTTCTCCTGTTGTGTGTTACTTCCCACCTCTTTTCCGGTCTCCCAGTACACATATTATCTCTCCTGTGTTTTTGAGTGCTAAATATACAAGTTTACGTTCTCCTTGTCCTTGTCATTTTTTGGGGTTTTGTCTTTGTGTTTTCCAGCCTGCCCTGAGGGTGTGGGAGAGGGGGCGTAAGATCAGGGGTTGGACAGTAGTCAGGGTCACACTGGGGGCTCGGACCTGGTTACCATCAAGCCTACCTCCGAGATAAGGGACAGCACCGGGACTCTAGTTTGAGGGCCAGCCTAGGGGCCCTGTCCTGTCATTACATACCCCATGACACCCTGTGACAGCAAAATCCCATTTAATATGAAGGCACAGATTATATAGGCTGCACCTAATGCACCTAAAGGTGGTGTCACACATAGCGACGCAACAGCGATCACGACCAGCGATCTGACCTTATCAGGATCGCTGCTGCGTCGTTACATGGTCGCTGGTGAGCTGTCAAACAGGCAGATCTCACCAGAGACCAGTGACCAGCCCCCAGCCAGCAGCGACGCGTGGAAGCGTAACTAAGGTAAATATCGGGTAACCAAGGAAAGCACTTCTCTTGGTTACCCGATATTTACCTTAGTTACTAGCGTCCGCCACTCTCACGCTGCCAGTGCCGGCTCCCTGTTCCTGTACTCCTAGCCAGAGTACACATCGGGTTAATTACCCGATGTGTACTCCAGCTACGTGTGCAGGGAGCAGGGAGCCGGCACTGGCAGCGTGAGAGCGGCGGATGCTAGTAACTAAGGTAAATATCGGGTAACCAAGGAAAGGGCTTCTTGGTTACCCGATGTTTACCGTGGTTACAGCTTACCGCAGGCTGCCAGACGCCGTCTCCTGCTCCCCGTTCGCTTCAGTTCGTCGCTCTCTCGTTGTCACACACAGCGATGTGTACGTCACAGCGGGAGAGCGACGACCAAAAAATGAAGCAGGACATTCAGCAACGACTGGCGACCTCACAGCAGGGGCCAGGTCGTTGCTGGATGTCACATACAGCGACAGCGACGGGACGTCGCTGCTACGTCACAGAAAATGGTGACGTAGCAGCGACGTCATTGTCGCTGTGTGTGACACCAGCTTAAGTCCTGCACATAATGATGATTCCAGCTCTGGATAAAGGACTTATTTTAAAATAATGGTCTATCCTTAGGCTATCGGACCACATGTGGTCCCAAACAGATCAACTGTTTGCAGGGGTTGCAGCTTCTCCATCCTTTTTTGTTTACTATGCACAGCTCTATACTTTTTGTAGCTGCTGTGCTCGTTATTACAATTTACCACTGCGGTGTCACAGTGTGTCTGCAAGTGTCATGCCAGGTACAAGAGGACTAATGGCAAGCAGCAGAACACAGAGGGAACACCAGGGAAACAATACAATGGAAGACCCTGGGGCTACAGAGATCCCTGAGGTTGATCCCTGAACTCGTCCATATACGGGTCATTCCCCCGTCACGTGCCTAGGCCCTTGCTGATCCTGAACTCAGCCTGACTAGTGAAGGCCAGAGAGACTCTAGCCTCACTGCTGCAATAAGACAACACGTGTTAGGTAAGACAAACCGGTGCGGAAAAACACAACAAAAAGCCCTCCAAGGTTTCTTCAGTAGGAACTGTATCAACACCACAGCTTGGTAGACACAATCTCCTTCAACATGGACAGCATAGGTATGAGCTATAGCCGGCATAGGGAGGATATTTATAGCAGAAGGGAGTGGCTGCACCTGAGATTACAGCTACCTGTTAGATCACTGCAGGATAGAAATGCACCTTAACCCCTTCAGTACCAGATGGAATTAAATACGCTTCAACTCCGGGTAAACTACAAGCAGGCACTGAGATCCACAGGACAGTTGTGACACACTTCTCTTTTGGATTTATACATTGATATGTCTTGTTGAATTTTTGCTCAGGATTAATTGTAATGTTATAAACTGTTTGTATTACTGTGATAATAAAATTAATTTATTTATAAAACAGTTTGAGCATTTTTGATAATATCTTTATTTATATTTATGGGTCTGAAAAACTCCCATAGGTTTTCGTTTAAGGTTTTCCGTGTTTATTGGGGAGTGACCCAATGACTAACTAATGAAGTCCGAATTTTCCTCTTTGTTTGTGATTACACTTTATCCCATTTTAGTAAATGGAGCTGAGCTGTAATACAAGGCATAAACATTAATAACATTGTCAGCTAAGCCTGGTGTAACGCTCGTGGCCGGTGTAAGGGCAGCCAGTGGGATTAGTGGACCCACTGGATCACAGGGGGCACCCAAGCTTACCCCTTACAGGGAGGGCTTAACTAAGCGCCCACTGCGAGGCGGACACCAGGTTCCACTCCAAGGGCAGTGACTGGGACTTTGGCAGTTGACCCCCAGAGCAGGCGACAGACTCAGGTATAGCCAGGTGCAGGTGGGATGACAGAGGCAGGCTGCACAGGTGGTATGGACAGGAATGGTGGGCACAACAGGGGCAGACAAGTATGGGAAGGCAGGTACTGGAGACGGACACAGGGATAACAGGACAGGAGCGCAGGACCTGACAACTAGCTAGATAGCAGACTGATACACTGACTAACTAGAGGTATTGTGCAGGCACCTTCCCTAATGGGAGGGTGCTTAAAATATACAGTGCCTCTCAGCCACAGGCTGACAGGCATTTCCAGGAAATGGCACACCAGCCCTTTGTGCGTGCTCGTCTTAGTTGCACTCCTGGGAACCCTGTGCGGCTTGTACAGGGCCCGGGACAGGGGGGGGGAGGCATCAGCACATGTAGGTGACCGGGGAGGACGTGACCCGGCTGGGGCGCTGAGAAAGCCGACGCCGGCGCTACACCTGGTGAACACCAATGGGCTACAACACTCCCCGGAGCACCTTCGTACAACTGGGGAAGCCGAGAGTCAGACCCCCACTTATCCAATACTGATGACCAATCCTAAGCACAGCCCCTCATTTTATGAACGGCTGGAGGACCCCTTTAATATCCGATCACATTACCTATCCAATATTAATGACCAATCGTAAGCATAGCCCCTCGTTTTATTAACGGCTGGAGGACCCCTTTAATATCCGATCACATTACCTATCCAATATTAATGACCAATCCTAAGCATAGCCCCTCGTTTTATGAATGGATGGAGGACCTCTTTAATATCCGATCACATTACCTATCCAATATTAATGACCAATCCTAAAAATAGCCCCTCGTCTTATGAACGGCTGGAGGACCCCTTTATTATCCGATCACATTACCTATCCAATATTAATGACCAATCCTAAGCATAGCCCCTCGTCTTATGAATGGCTGGAGGACCCCTTTAATATCTGATCCCATTATGTTTAGTGGAAAAAGTGGAATAAAGCAAGAAAACTTCAATTAGATGAGAAGATCAGTAAAATTCACATCCGAGATGGAAAAAACGACATATATCATTTACGTCTTGAAGATAAGTATCTCCAATGTTACTGCACACACTCGAAAAAAAAAGAGAGCGGTCCTCCGTGGGCAGAAACGCGCCGGTTAGCAGACGAGCGTCCCTGGAAATGATTTCAATATGTTGGCATCTCCGATATCCAGCTTGTCTCGCAGTTATCATTGTGAAATAATACCGCGCCGGCCGCTCCTCGCCATTAGCTCGTTAACCTTCTTTCCTCCGCTGATTGCGCGGCTTTGAATCCTGTAATTGGTGATGACTGGTTTGTCCTCGGTGGTGGCGGCAGATGTTCGGTGCATTCTTCTTCTCTGTGATATTGTCTTGGTTTTTTCGCTTTGTTTGTGTTGCCGTTCCTATGACGAGCCTGTGCCATTATGGTCTGGTTTCCTGCGCTCGGCTGATTTCACACCACGTTCTCATGTGCCGGTGTTTGGCCACTTCTGCTTCGCTTCGTGCTCAGCCCAAAGTGACGATCTTGTGATTTCCTGTGATATTTATCATATACTGTGTATTGTTTCCTGCCATGCGTGTGGCACCGCTATATCACTGCAGGCATGGAGTATCGGAGTCTGATTCTTACTCATCATTACTGCTCCTTACTTTGTCTTTTATTGCACATCTTTGGTGTTAAATCGTACCTGTCGTTTCTGGCGACCGGCTGTCATGTGCGTATACATGAGAATTTACACTTTGTCTGACCAATATATAACTTATATTCTGCATTTGTTGTTCATTTTCCCATCTACAGCCTCTATCTTTCATTTTCAGTTGTCTCTGAGCTAGTGGGTGTAGACTATCTGCTATGATGTCTCCCATACACAGCACACACAGACATGAGGGATTACTGCTCTCCTGTCTCTGAGCTGGTGGGTGTAGATTATTGGCTATGATGTCTCCCATACACAGCACACACAGACATGAAGGATTACTGCTCTCCTGTCTCTGAGCTGGTGGGTGTAGATTATTGGCTATGATGTCTCCCATACACAGCACACACAGACATGAAGGATTACTGCTCTCCTGTCTCTGAGCTGGTGGGTGTAGATTATTGGCTATGATGTCTCCCATACACAGCACACACAGACATGAAGGATTACTGCTCTCCTGTCTCTGAGCTGGTGGGTGTAGACTATTGGCTATGATGTCTCCCATACACAGCACACATAGACATGAGGGATTCTGGTCTATTGTTTCTATGTAGCACATGATCAGAAACAGCATGGAAGACATTACGCAGCACTGAGCAGTGTAACTGTGAATCCAGCACTTGGGTGAGATGAAACCTTTACTAGAATCGTACGGCAGTCATGAGCAGTTTAACTGTGAAGTTAGCATTGGGGTGAGAAAAAACCTTTACTAGAATCAGCCGCATTGAGAACATTACACAGCAGTACTGAGCAGTGTAACTGTGAATCCAGCGCTTGGGTAAGATAAAACCTTTTCAAGAAAGCAACAGGATGGAGAACATTATTAAATAGTGCCAAGCAGTATAGTAGAAAATCCAGTTATGGGGTGAGATAAAACACTTTCTAGAAAGCAGCAGCATAGAGAACATTATAAAACAGTACCGAGCAGTGTAGGTGTGAATCCAGATTTGAGGTGAAATAAAACACTTAATAGAATCAGTCGCGTGGCATACATTATACAGCAGTCATAAGCAGTATAACTGTGAAGTTAGCATTGGGGTGAGATAAAACGTTAACTAGAAAGCAGCAGAATGGAGAATATTATACAGCAGTACTGAGCAGCGTAACTATGAATCCAGCAGTAGGGTGAAACAAAACCTTTACTAGAATCAGCAACATGGAGAACATTATACAGCAGTACTGTGAAGTGTAACTGTGAATCCAGCAGTAGGGTGAGATAAAACCTTTACTAGAAAGTAACAGGATGGAGAACGTTATACAGCAGTCACAAGCAGTTTAACTGTGAATTTAGCATTGGCGTGAGATAAAACCTTTACTAGAATCAGCAGCATGGAGAACATTATACAGTAGTACTGTGAAGTGTAACTATGAATCCAGCACTAGGGTGAGATAAAAAAACCCTTTACTAGAAATCAGTAGCATGGAGAACATTTTACAGAAGTACTGAGCAGCGAACCATAAATCCAGAAGTAGGGTGAGAGAAAACCTTTACTAGAAAGCAGCAGGATGTATAAGATTATACAGCAGTACTGAGCAGTGTAGCTGTGAATCCAGCAGGAGGGTGAGATAAAACCTTTACTAGAAAGCAACAGGATGTATAAGATTATACAGCAGTACTGAGCAGTGTAGCTGTGAATCCAGCAGGAGGGTGAGATAAAACCTTTACTAGAAAGCAACAGGGTGGATAACATTAGACAGCAGTACTGAGCAGTGTAGCTGTGAACTCAACTCTGTGGTAAGGAAATTGCTTCTAAAAAGAAGCCGCACGGCCCATGTATGTCTCCCTCTACTTGTCACTGGGCTCTACAATCTATTCTCTATAGACCTCAATGGGTGGCTGTTTCGGTTTACAGTCTGTCTTGTCCAAGCTGTTTTATCTGTTCTTCAGAGTGAATGATGAGTTGACGATGGCAGGAGTCATCTATGATATGGTGTGGACGACCCCTTTAAGAAACCTTCTCTTAGCAACACAACAACAGCATTGAGAGGGGTAAAAATATCCCATCTGAGATCTATAGGGCTGGGATTACTCATGCAGAGTCCCTGACAATTTCTATGTAGTGTGTATATATATATATATATATATATATATATATATATATATATATATATATACACAGTACAGACCAAAAGTTTGGACACACCTTCTCATCTCTAGAACAACTGTTAAGAGGAGACTTTGTGCAGCAGCCTTCATGGTAAAATAGCTGCTAGGAAACCACTGCTAAGGACAGGCAACAAGCAGAAGAGACTTGTTTGGGTAAAGAACACAAGGAATGGACATTAGACCAGTGGAAATCTGTGCTTTGGTCTGATGAGTCCAAATTTGAGATCTTTGGATCCAACCACCGTGTCTTTGTAGAAAAGGTGAATGGATGGACTCTACATGGCTGGTTCCCACCGTGAAGCATGGAGGAGGAGGTGTGATGGTGTGGGGGGTGCTTTGCTGGTGACACTGTTGGGGATTTATTCAAAATTGAAGACATACAGAACCAGCATGGCTACCACAGCATCTTGCAGTGGCATGCTATTCCATCCGGTTTGCGTTTAGTTGGACCATAATTTATTTTTCAACAGGACAATGACCCCAAACACACTTCCAGGCTGTGTAAGGGCTATTGACTAAGAAGGAGAGTGATGGGGTGCTACGCCAGATGACCTGGCCTCCACAATCACCAGACCTGAACCCAATCGAGATGGTTTGGGGTGAGCTGGACCCGCAGAGTGAAGGCAAAAGGGACAACAAGTGCTAAGCATCTCTGGGAACTCCTTCAAGATTGTTGGAAAACCATTTCCGGTGACTACCTCTTGAAGCAAATCAAGACAATGCCAAGAGTGTGCAAAGCAGTAATCAAATAATCAAAGCAAAAGGCGGCTACTCTGAAGAACATAGAATATAAGACATATTTTCAGTTGTTTCACACTTCAAGTATTTCATTCCACATGTGTTAATTCATAATTTTGATGCCTTCAATGAGAATCTACAATTTTCAGAGTCATGAAAATAAAGAAAACTCATTGAATGAGGAGTGTCCAAACTTTTGGTCTGTACTGTATATATATATATATATATATATATATATATATATATATATATATATATAAAAAGACAGAAGTGGTTTTAAATGGAACATGAAGGTAAGATTTCCATTTCTCCTTCTTGTTGGATCTTCTTCTAGCTTAAGCTCAGAGACTGTGCATGAAAACCTGCACCGACGGGCGTAAAAAAAACCAACTAATTCACCTTCTAAATATTTTGAAAACCATTTCTTTGACCGCCCGTCAGTGTGACATGATCATCGCCTCTGGCTTCAGGGTCAGGAATTTCACTGCGCTCTGTAAGTTCTACATCAGGTGCTGAATCCTCCGCTAATGAAATTTCATCATCAACCTGCAAAATATTTGGATCATCATCAATTTAATTTGTGACAAAGGAAAAAAAAACATGTGTAAACATCAATGCAAATGTAATGTGTACGTCCGTGTGACCCCTCCCTTCCCCCGTCCCAATCAGCTCTGAGCAGGTCCTATGACCGCCAGATGTAGACAGTGTACGGAGCTGGAACAGCGCAGCTCCATATACTATGTAGTGATTGGCCGAGATCAGACAGACACGTGGCACTCTCACTGATCTGCCGCTACTGCGGACTGATATACACACTGTGAACAGCTGGAACAGCGCAGCTCCATAGACTGTGTAGTGATTGACCAAGGACAGAGGCCCTTCACCCCCTACTGATTAGCTGTTTGCAGCTACCACTGCGGACTGATGTACAGTTACCACTGCGGACTGATGTACAGTTACCACTGCGGACTGATGTACAGCTACCACTGCGGACTGATGTACAGCTATTACTGCGGACTGATGTACAGCTACCACTGCGGACTGATGTACAGCTATTACTGCGGACTGATGTACAGTTACCACTGCGGACTGATGTACAGTTACCACTGCGGACTAATGTACAGCTACCACTGCAGACTGATGTACATCTACTAATGCGGACTGATGTACAGTTACCACTGCGGACTGATGTACAGCTACCACTGCGGACTGATGTACAGTTACCACTGCGGACTGATGTACAGCTATTACTGCGGACTGATGTACAGCTACCACTGCGGACTGATGTACAGCTATTACTGCGGACTAATGTACAGCTACCACTGCGGACTGATGTACATCTACTACTGCAGACTGATGTACATCTACTAATGCGGACTGATGTACAGCTACTACTGCGGACTGATGTACAGCTACTATAGTGGACTGATGTACAGCTACTACTGCGGACTGATGTACAGCTACCACTGCAGACTGATGTACAGCTACTACTGCAGACTGATGTACAGCTACTACTGCGGACTGATGTACATCTACTACTGCGGACTGATGTATAGCTACCACTGCGGATTGATGTACAACTACTACTTCTGACTGATGTACAGCTACTACTTCTGACTGATGTACAGCTACTACTGCGGACTGATGTACAGCTACTACTGCGGACTGATGTACAGCTATTACTGCGGACTGATGTACAGCTACTACTGCGGACTGGTGTACAGCTACTATAGTGGACTGATGTACAGCTACTACTGTGGACTGATGTACAGCTACTACTGCGGACTGATGTACAGCTACCACTGCAGACTGATGTACAGCTACTACTGCGGACTGATGTACAGCTACTACTGCGGACTGATGTACAGCTACTATAGTGGACTGATGTACAGCTACTACTGTGGACTGATGTACAGCTACTACTGCGGACTGATGTACAGCTACCACTGCAGACTGATGTACAGCTACTACTGCGGACTGATGTACAGCTACTACTGCGGACTGATGTACAGCTACTATAGTGGACTGATGTACAGCTACTACTGTGGACTGATGTACAGCTACTACTGCGGACTGATGTACAGCTACCACTGCAGACTGATGTACAGCTACTACTGCGGACTGATGTACAGCTACTACTGCGGACTGATGTACATCTACTACTGCGGACTGATGTATAGCTACCACTGCGGACTGATGTACAACTACTACTTCTGACTGATGTACAGCTACTACTGCGGACTGATGTACAGCTACTACTGCGGACTGATGTACAGCTACTACTGCGGACTGATGTACAGCTACTACTGCGGACTGATGTACAGCTATTACTGCGGACTGATGTACAGCTACTACTGCGGACTGGTGTACAGCTACCACTGCAGACTGATGTACAGCTACTACTGCGGACTGATGTACAGCTACTACTGCGGACTGGTGTACAGCTACTATAGTGGACTGATGTACAGCTACTACTGTGGACTGATGTACAGCTACTACTGCGGACTGATGTACAGCTACCACTGCAGACTGATGTACAGCTACTACTGCGGACTGATGTACAGCTACTACTGCGGACTGATGTACATCTACTACTGCGGACTGATGTATAGGTACGACTGCGGACTGATGTACAACTACTACTTCTGACTGATGTACAGCTACTACTGCGGACTGATGTACAGCTACTACTGCGGACTGATGTACAGCTACTACTGCGGACTGATGTACAGCTATTACTGCGGACTGATGTACAGCTACTACTGCGGACTGGTGTACAGCTACCACTGCAGACTGATGTACAGCTACTACTGCGGACTGATGTACAGCTACCACTGCGGACTGATGTACAGCTACTACTGGGGACTGATGTACAGCTACCACTGCGGACTGATGTACAGCTACTACTGCGGACTGATGTACAGCTACTACTGCGGACTGATGTACAGCTATTACTGCGGACTGATGTACAGCTACTACTGCGGACTGGTGTACAGCTACTACTGCGGACTGGTGTACAGCTACTACTGCGGACTTGTGTACAGCTACTACTGCGGACTGGTGTACAGCTACTACTACGGACTGGTGTACAGCTACTACTGCGGACTGATATACAAGTACTACTGTGGACTGATGTACAAGTACTACTGCGGACTGATGTACAAGTACTACTGCAGACTGATGTACAGCTACTACGGGGGACTGGTGTACAGTTACTACTGCGGACTGATGTACAGCTACTACTGCGGACTGGTGTACAGCTACTACTGCGGACTGATGTACAGCTACTACTAGTCTATAATAATTGTATTAATCATTGTCTGCATCATAATGGACCCCACATTATGAAATGTATTTTTCTGTAAAATATCAGTAAGTGCATTTCATACAGGCTTAAGAGTATGAAGAATATCCTTGTATCTATTTGTAGGAATGGTGGATAGATGGATGGATGGATGGATGGATAGACATATCTATATAACCCTATTTTCTCCTCGATATAGTCGCCCCCGTACAAGACAGGTACAGATAAATCTATATGATATCACCAAACCTCACATCGTAGCTGTCACTCAATATAAACTGCGGTTATTTATAACTGTGACCTTTCTAAAAAGTTTACAGAAGATGAAGCATCAGTAGAAGTTTAGTTGCCGACACCCAAAGGAGTGGTTGATGCATTCTGACCCATACATTACACAGACAGGTCCATGCATTTCATGTAAATGTGCTGTATGTTGCCACCGGAATAATAACAATGTAGCACATAACACTACACAGCGCATCCTGTTATTTATTTTCATAGTAATTATAAAAGGGACAATAAAGGAACAAGATGAAGAAGAAATAACATCGAAATGTGGTGGACAAGGACATTATCATTACCATGGATGGCAAGAAGAACAACAAATCAATTCTGGAACAAATCAAGACATGTCACCTGCAGCAAAGGATCACCACGATACGACTGCCTACACATCACATGAAGAGAGCAATCGCTGGAGAAGGACATCATGGTCGGAAGAATAAAAGGAACTAGGCAAAGAGCAAGACCAGGAACCCGATGGCTTGATACTATCAACATAACAGCAGAGAAGACCCTGGTGGGTCTATCTAGGCAGAGAAGACCCTGGTAGACCTATAGGCAGAGAAGACTATGGTGGACCTATCTAGGTCGAGAAGACCCTGGTGGACCTATCTAGGCGGAGAAGATCCTGGTGGACCTATCTAGGTGGAGAAGACCCTGGTGGACCTATCTAGGAGGAGAAGACCCTGGTGGACCTATGTAGGAGGAGAAGACCCTGGTGGACCTATCTAGGAGGAGAAGACCCTGGTCGACCTATGTAGGCAGAGAAGACTCTGGTGGACCTATATAGGAGGAAAAGACCCTGATGGAGCTATCTAGGCAGAGAAGACCCTGATGGAGCTATCTAGGCGGAGAAGACCCTGGTGGACCTATAGGCAGAGAAGACCCTGGTGGACCTATAGGCAAAGAAGATGCTGGTGGACCTATCTAGGCGGAGAAGACCCTGGTGGACCTATAGGCAGGGCCGTATTTGGAGTTCATGCTGCCCTAGGCACTGTCAGTGGTGGCGCCCCCTTCTGATCAGTCAGATTAAGGGTATGTGCACACAGCATTTTGTTTTCAGACAGATCCACCCTGTAACCCGCCGAAAACCCCCAAACTCTAAATATTAAAGAAATGAACTCATACACTGCAGTGTAAAAACCACTTGCTGTCCATATGTTCAGTCTTTGGAGTTTTTTTAAGCGCGTCAGGTTTCCTCAGACATGAAGCGGCTGACAGTGACCGGTCCATTATATGGCGCCTGCTGCTTGGACGCCGCTTACTAGTTCACTTAAAAAATAAGTAAAATCTAGTAGCTAAAAGATGTTGGAAAAACAACCAAGAAGCCACAGCAAAAAAAAAAAAAAAATATTTGCTTCCGGATAAAATGATGACTGTCCTGAAGTGTTTTCTGTCTGAATAATTCCGGGGGTTCACAGACATCTACAAGACGTGTGCACATTCCCTGATAGAGCCCAGAGCCTTCAGATAGTAGTTAACACCTGCATACACATTAACCTAAAGTGGTCTAAACCCGCCAATATCGACGCGCTCTGCTGACAGTCCAATGTGTATGGGGGCTCTCAATTCTGATTGTCGGGGGGGGAATAAGGATCCAGCATGTCTGATTACGGAGTGTAGATCCTATTATCCTCTAAATGATAAGCTGCTGCCGGAGATGTCCAGCAACAGCTCTAATAAAGAACACAGAAACACTTGGCAGAATGAGTGCTCCTGTATATGGGAGAGCCGAGCAAGATAGGTGTCGGCTGAAAGATCAGACTAAACTATATGGGGGCTTCAGTCTATTACTTATTCGTCTGACAGACATGCAGATAGCTGTATTTTTAGTCCAGCACGCAGACACTATGTTTTAGGATCAAGACTGATAAGGTAAAGATTACAACAGCCACATGACTATCACCAGAACCACCATCAGTACAGTAATACATAACTAAAACCACACTAAATACAAGAATACATAACCAAAACCAGTTAGTACAGTAATACATCAACAGAACTACTATCAATACAGTAATACATCACCAAAACCACCCTAAATACAATAATACATCACCAAACCCACCCTAAAGACAATAATACATCATCAAAACCACCATCAGTACATGAATACATTGCCAATTTCGTACAGCAATCAAGTGCAGTGTCAGGTTAGACCCATATACATATATGTATTGCATTAACGTACAACTCTCAGTATGTCCTTAACAATGGTAAGGAGATGCTGGTAGTTGTTACCAACCATCATCAGACTGTGGACCATATAAGAACCACAATACTGATTAGTCCCAGGCAGTAGACTTAACGTTTGGAGGAAATCTTATATGTTTAGGTCCATTAATTCTGAGGAGATTAGTAGGGGCAGAGGTGGGCTCAGTATGGAGAAGGGGCATCATGGGGTGGGACTTGAGATCCCCACCAATTGCTCAAAATACCTCTTAAGTGCACAGCTCAGGAGACAGGACTATGAAATTTTACTCCCGGAATCCATTCTGTCTGCATGTTCTGGTTCTGGGAAACACTCGGGGCCACGGTAGTCGGACCCCCAGCGATTGGAAAGTTATTCCCCATCCCAAGGATAGGGGGCAAGTTCCCAATGTGAGAAAACCCCTTTAAAGCAACATTAACACCGCAGCCAAAGATGGGAAACTGATTTATCTAACAGTGTCCATCACCCGATGCACGAGCAAAACTTTCATTCGTCAGGTGAGATGATTTTTAAGCTGACTTAAAGGGAATCTGTCACCCCAAAATGACACCTAGACTGCGGAAATATTTATATGGGGGACATGATCTGTGGAGAAATAAACTCACCCATATAGAGTTCAGCTTAAAAAACGACCATTAATATTAAACTGCTCCATTGTCTTGTTAGTCAGAAAATGTGCATCACTTACATTGCGTCACTAACAAGACATTGGGGGCAGTTTAAAATTGAAAAAGGTGTAACAGGTTCCCTTTAATGTTCACTGAAAAAAACACATTTATTTGATATGAAAATGAGGACATTTCTGCGCGGCCTAAGCCTGGGTGCACCGATACCACCGAATATAGGAGAATACTAGCCAGGCCTGTGTCTTGATTAATAGTGATCCATTGGTGAGAGTGAGCACCATAACACCAAATCTCCTGACTGCACCGCACCCAACACTGCGGCACACTCCAAGGGTCAGTGCAGGTGTGCACACAACACAGGAGGAGCACAGCGGCACACGCCAAGCGTCAGTGCGGGTGTGCGTCCAACACAGGAGCAGCACAGCGGCACACTCCAAGCATCAGTGCGGGTGTGCACACAACACAGGAGGAGCACAGCGGCACACTCCAAGCGTCAGTGCGGGTGTGCATCCAACACAGGAGGAGCACAGCGGCACACGCCAAGCGTCAGTGCAGGTGTGCACACAACACAGGAGGAGCACAGCGGCACACACCAAGCGTCAGTGCGGGTGTGCATCCAACACAGGAGGAGCACAGCGGCACACTCCAAGCGTCAGTGCGGGTGTGCATCCAACACAGGAGGAGCACAGCGGCACACTCCAAGCGTCAGTGCGGGTGTGCACACAACACAGGAGGAGCACAGCGGCACACTCCAAGCATCAGTGCGGGTGTGCACACAACACAGGAGGAGCACAGCGGCACACTCCAAGCATCAGTGCGGGTGTGCACACAACACAGGAGGAGCACAGCGGCACACACCAAGCGTCAGTGCGGGTGTGCACACAACACAGGAGCACAGCGGCACACTCCAAGCGTCAGTGCGGGTGTGCACACAACACAGGAGGAGCACAGCGGCACACTCCAAGCATCAGTGCGGGTGTGCACACAACACAGGAGGAGCACAGCGGCACACACCAAGCGTCAGTGCGGGTGTGCACACAACACAGGAGCACAGCGGCACACTCCAAGCGTCAGTGCGGGTGTGCACACAACACAGGAGGAGCACAGCGGCACACTCCAAGCGTCAGTGCAGGTGTGCACACAACACAGGAGGAGCACAGTGGCACACTCCAAGCGTCAGTGTGGGTGTGCACACAACACAGGAGGAGCACAGCGGCACACTCCAAGCATCAGTGCGGGTGTGCACACAACACAGGAGGAGAACAGCGGCACACTCCACGCATCAGTGCAGATGTGCACACAACACAGGAGGAGCACAGCGGCACAGTCCAAGCGTCAGTGCGGGTGTGCACACAACACATGAGGAGCACAGCAGCACACTCCAAGCGTCAGTGCGGGTGTGCACACAACACAGGAGGAGCACAGCGGCACACTCCAAGCGTCAGTGCGGGTGTGCACACAACACATGAGGAGCACAGCGGCACACTCCAAGCGTCAGTGCGGGTGTGCACACAACACAGGAGCACAGCGGCACACTCCAAGCGTCAGTGCGGGTGTGCACACAACACAGAAGGAGCACAGTGGCACACTCCAAGTGTCAGTGCGGGTGTGCACACAACACAGGAGGAGCACAGCGGCACAGATCAAGTGTCAGTGCGGGTGTGCACACAACACAGGAGGAGCACAGCGGCACGCTCCAAGCGTCAGTGCGGGTGTGCACACAACACAGGAGGAGCACAGCGGCACACTCCAAGCGTCAGTGCGGGTGTGCACACAACACAGGAGGAGCACAGCGGCACGCTCCAAGCGTCAGTGCGGGTGTGCACACAACACAGGAGGAGCACAGCGGCACACTCCAAGCGTCAGTGCGGGTGTGCACACAACACAGGAGGAGCACAGCGGCACACTCCAAGTGTCAGTGCGGGTGTGCACACAACACAGGAGGAGCACAGCGGCACACTCCAAGCATCAGTGCAGGTGTGTACACAACACAGGAGGAGCACAGCGGCACACTCCAAGCGTCAGTGCATGTGTGCATCCAACACAGGAGGAGCACAGTGGCACACTCCAAGTGTCAGTGCGGGTGTGCACACAACACAGGAGGAGCACAGCGGCACACTCCAAGTGTCAGTGCGGGTGTGCACACAACACAGGAGGAGCACAGCGGCACACTCCAAGTGTCAGTGCGGGTGTGCACACAACACAGGAGGAGCACAGCGACACACTCCAAGCGTCAGTGCGGGTGTGCACACAACACAGGAGGAGCACAGTGGCACACTCCAAGCGTCAGTGCGGGTGTGCACACAACACAGGAGGAGCACAGCGGCACACTCCAAGCGTCAGTGCGGATGTGCACACAACACAGGAGGAGCACAGTGAGGAGGGGGACACGGCGCTGTGATGTGCTGTCTGCTGACTTCAACAACCTTCCTCTTCATTGAATCTGCAGTCAAATACAGGCAGAAACCAGGTGTCAGAACATACCTGCAGTCACATTGCATGCGCACCCACACGGACACTGCAGTCACATTGCATGCGCACCCACGCGGACACTGCAGTCACATTGCATGCACACCCACGCGGACACTGCAGTCACATTGCATGCGCACCCACGCGGACACTGCAGTCACATTGCATGCGCACCCACGCGGACACTGCAGTCACATTGCATGCGCACCCACGCGGACACTGCAGTCACATTGCATGCGCACCCACGCGGACACTGCAGTCACATTGCATGCGCACCCACGCGGACACTGCAGTCACATTGCATCATGCGCACCCATGCGGACACTGCAGTCACATTACATGCGCACCCACGCGGACACTGCAGTCATATTGCATGCGCACCCACGCGGACACTGCAGTCACATTGCATGCGCACCCACGCGGACACTGCAGTCACATTGCATGCGCACCCACGCGGACACTGCAGTCACATTGCATGCGCACCCACATTGACACTGCAGTCGCATTGAATGCGCACCCACACTGACACTGCAGTCACATTGCATGCACACCCACACTGACACTGCAGTCACATTGCGTGCGCACCCACACTGACACTGCAGTCACATTGCATGCGCACCCACACTGACACTGCAGTCACATTGCGTGCGCACCCACACTGACACTGCAGTCACATTGCATGCGCACCCACACTGACACTGCAGTCACATTGCATGCGCACCCACACTGACACTGCAGTCACATTGCATGCGCACCCACATTGACACTGCAGTCACATTGAATGCGCACCCACACTGACACTGCAGTCACATTGCATGCACACCCACGCGGACACTGCAGTCACATTGCATGCGCACCCACACTGACACTGCAGTCACATTGCATGCGCACCCACATTGACACTGCAGTCACATTGAATGCGCACCCACACTGACACTGCAGTCACATTGCATGCACACCCACGCGGACACTGCAGTCACATTGCATGCGCACCCACACTGACACTGAGTGCTACTCTGCTCCTCCAGTGTCAGGACACGTGCAGAAATGCTAAGTGATTTTAGACAGCACTGACTTACCTAAGGGCGAGGGACTGTCTTTAATATGCAAATAGGAGGGTGCACATCTGCACCAATACATCGGCCGCACCAGGGGGGACAGAGCAGTCTGCATATATATAATAAAATATTAAGGTAAAACTGTACATGCTAGGGCGACGTCCCCTGTATAAATGTGTCTGAAGATTAATTGGCATTTTGGGAGTAAAAGTAAAATGTCATCGTTCTTAGCAACACATTGTCCTGCGTCTCCCAAGACTCCCCTCTTGTCTGGTCTGCTGCAGCACATACTGCAATGGTGCTCGTTTAGGGAATGTGTCACTAGGTTTTACTCCCCATCTGAGAGCAGCATAATGTAGAGACAGAGCCACTGATGCCAGCAATGTGTCACTTACTGAGCTGTTTGCTGTCATTTTCTCTGCTGCAGATCTCGCAGTTATACAGAGCTCATGAATATGCTGGACTACCTGCAGCACACCAAGTAGTCCTGTAATGATAACTACTGCTGATTAAACAGTGATTTTATCAAAACAACACTAAGCAGCCCAGTAAGTGACAACACTGGAATCAGGATCTCTGCCCCTACATTATGCTGCTCTCAAATTAGGTGGCAAAAACCTGGTGACAGACTCATAATTCTCCTAACTAAAGAGTAACCACCCTAAGTAAGCCCAAGGCTGTGCCCAAGAATAAATAATTGCCCATCACTGAGCTCACAGCACAAAGAATGACCCCACACCGTGTCACTTATAGTATACAGCCTCCACATTCTCTCCTATAACATTCCCACTACACTGCCCCCTCACATGAAAACCCCCACTGTCCTCCCCACTGAATTATAGCCTCCAGACCTTCCTCACTTATGAACTATGACCTCCACTGTCCCCACCTCTCCATGCATCCCCCACTTCACTGCCCCCCTCATGATGTCCCCACTCTATAATGAGCCTTATGCTTCGCATTCTGTATACCCAGCCCTCCCAGGCTCCTAACTGAGCGCTCCCCATGCTGCCCCTTCTCCATATCAAGCCCCCTCCATACCAAGCCCACCATGGTTCCCCTTCCATACAGAGTACCCCCATGCTTTCCCATTCTCCATACCATGCCCCCCCCCTTGCTACCCCATTCTTCATACCATGCCTCCCCCCATGCCACCCCATTCTCCATACCATGCCTCCCCCCATGCCACCCCATTCTCCATACCATGCCTCCCCCCATGCCACCCCATTCTCCATACCATGCCTCCCCCCATGCCTCCCATTCTCAATACTGCAACTCCCATTCGCTATACTGTCCACCACCCTCATTTTCC
The DNA here is from genome assembly GCF_048569485.1 of Anomaloglossus baeobatrachus. Classification (NCBI taxonomy): domain Eukaryota; kingdom Metazoa; phylum Chordata; class Amphibia; order Anura; family Aromobatidae; genus Anomaloglossus; species Anomaloglossus baeobatrachus. Next base: position 177,051,875 of record NC_134363.1, on the reverse strand, counting down.
CTCCCCCCATTTTACCATCCTGCTCCATCCCCCATGCTGCGCACCCCCATCATGCTCCATCCCCCCCATCCTCCATGTTGCGCCGCCACATCATGCTTCATCCCCCCATCCTCCATGTTACGCCCCCACATTATGCTTCATCCCCCCCATCCTCCATGTTGCGCCCCCACATCATGCTTGATCCCCCCATCCTCCATGTTGCGCCCCCAAATCATGCTTCATCCCCCCCATCCTCCATGTTGCGCCCCCACATCATGCTTCATCCCCCCATCCTCCATGTTGCGCCCCCACATCATGCTTCATCCCCCCATCCTCCATGTTGCGCCCCCACATCATGCTTCATCCCCCCCATCCTCCATGTTGCGCCCCCACATCATGCTTCATCCCCCCATCCTCCATGTTGCGCCCCCACATCATGCTCCATTTCCCTATCCTCCATGTTGCGCCCCCAAATCATGCTCCATCCCCCCATCCTCCATGTTGCGCCCCCACATCATGCTTCATCCCCCCATCCTCCATGTTGCGCCCCCACATCATGCTTCATCCCCCCCATCCTCCATGTTGCGCCCCCACATCATGCTTCATCCCCCCATCCTCCATGTTGCGCCCCCACATCATGCTCCATTTCCCTATCCTCCATGTTGCGCCCCCAAATCATGCTCCATCCCCCCATCCTCCATGTTGCGCCCCCACATCATGCTTCATCCCCCCATCCTCCATGTTGCGCCCCCACATTATGCATCATCCCCCCATCCTCCATGTTGCGCCCCCACATCATGCTCCATCCCCCCATCCTCCATGTTGCGCCCCCACATCATGCATCATCCCCCCGTCCTCCATGTTGCGCCCCCACATCATGCTCCATCCCCCCATCCTCCATGTTGCGCCCCCACATCATGCATCATCCCCCCATCCTCCATGTTGCGCCCCCACATCATGCTCCATCCCCCCATCCTCCATGTTGCGCCCCCACATCATGCTTCATCCCCCCCATCCTCCATGTTGCGCCCCCACATCATGCTTCATCCCCCTCATCCTCCATGTTGCACGCGCCCCCCCCCGGGTTGCTTGTTCGGCGCTGTCTTCAGCTGTAAAGCGCTTACCTGCTCTCTGCATGTCCGGTCCTCTGTGGCGGCTCCATCTCCCATTCTCCGCGGTGGCGGCGGTGGGATCTCACATCTTCCTCGGCGGCGGCTCCATCTCCCGTTCTCCAAGGTGGCGGCGGTGGTGGCGGCGGTGGTGGGATCTCATATCTTCATCGGTGGCAGCTCCATCTCCCGTCCTCCTCTGCGCGACACTGCCTCACGCTGCTGTGACCTCTGCACAGTGAGCGCACGGCAGCACGTCGCGGCGGGGAGCTGATTGCAGCTCCTCTGACCCCGGAAGTGCCGGCGCGCTCACAGTGTTATAGACGTGACTATAAATGACTGCGGCGCCCCCTCCCTCCTCCAAAAAGGCGCCAGATTTAATAAAGAGTTTGGAGGAGGGAGGAAGATTTAAAAAAAAAAATAAAAATAAAAAAAAAATATATATTTTTTTTTTTAAGTTTTGGTCTGGGTGCAGCCCCCTGGAAGGCGCCGCCCCAGGCATGTGCCCTCAAGTGCCTAATGGCAAATACGGCCCTGCCTATAGGCAGAGAAGACCATGGTGGACATATCTAGGCGGAGAAGACCCTGGTGGACCTATCTAGACTGCACAAGATCGACTTTCCTTCAGAGCGTTTATCCACCAAGTCGCCATGGCTCCAGATCGAGCTGAAGGCTGTTACATTATTATTATTATTATTATTATTATTATTATTATTATTATTATTTATTAACATTTTTTTATTATTGAAATTTGTCATCAAACAATAATATTCTTTTGTTTAAATCATTTATGTTAAACATATATAAATATTGTTAATTTTGCAATGTTTAGATTTCATCTTTGATATCACACTGTATATTAACCCCTTCACGACCGGCCGATTTTTCGCTTTCCGGTTTTTTTTCGCCATTCTTTTTCTGAGAGACGTAACTTTTTTATTTTTCAGTCAATATGGTCATGTGAGGGCTCATTTTTGTGGAACAAGCTGTACTTTTAAATGCAACCATAAGTTTTACCATATGGTGTACTGGAAAACGGCAAAAAAATTCCAAATGCAGAAAAATTGCAAAAAAAGTGCGATAGCACTATGGTTTTTGAGATATTTTATTCACTGTGTTCACTATATGGTAAAACTGATGTATGGGTGTGATGCCTCAGGTCAGTGCGAGTTCGTAGACACCAAACATGTAAAGGTTTACTTTTATATAAGGGATTAAAAAAATCGGAAGTTTGACCGAAAAAAGTGGCGTACGTTTTATGCCATATTCCGTGACCCGTAGTGTTTTCATTTTTCGGGATCTATGGCTCAGTGATGGCTTATTTTTTGCGTCTCGAGCTGACGTTTTTAACGGTACCATTTTTGCGCAGATGCTACGTTTTGATCGCCTCTTATAGCATTTTGCGCAAAAGTTGTGGCGACAAAAAAAGTCGTTTTGGCGTTTGGAATTTTTTTGCCGCTACGCCGTATACTGATCAGATTAATTGATTTTATATTTTGATAGATCGGGCGTTTCTGAACGCGGCGATACCAAATGTGTGTATATTTTTTTATTTTTTTAACCCCTTAATTTTCAATGGGGCGAATGGGGGGGTGATTTGAACTTTTAGGTTTTTTAGTTTTTTTTTAATTTTTTAAAACTTTTTTTAAACTTTTTTTTTTTATTTTACTAGTCCCCCTAGGGGGCTATTGCGATCAGCAATCCGATCGCTCTGCACTATCTGCTGATCACAGCTATACAGCTGTAAACAGCAGATACGCTCTCTTTCTCTTTTGCTGTGTCGCTGGCACAGCGAAAGTGAAAGCAATTCATGTGTAGTACAGGAGTCATCACATGACCCTGTGCTACCATGACAACTAACGGAAGTCACGTGATCGCATCACGTGACGTCCGGTATCGGGTGGTAAGTAAAAGTTTACAGAAATCGCGCTTAGAATGGCGCTGTCACATATTGACAGCGCCATTTAAGGGGTTAAACGGCACAAGCAGATTCTGCTCGTGCCTAGCAGGCACACATCTCAGCTGTGAAAATCAGCTGAGATGTGTGCCGATCGCGGTATGCTGCCGCCAGCAGACCGCGGGCAGTAACATTATGACCGCTAGGACGTAATTTTACGGCCCGCGGTCGTTAAGGGGTTAAGAAAAAAGTCCTGAAATCATGTAACTATTCCAGCAACTGAGCCTCATATGGGTGGATACCTCCAGTTCTGTAGAAATCATTTCTCAATAGTCTCAGACAGAGGAACAATTACAATGTTCTGGAATGGCCATCCCAGTCCCCAGACCTGAATATCATTGAACATCTGTGGGATGATTAGAAGCGGCTGTCCATGCTCGGCGACCATCAAACTTAACTGAACTGGACTTGTTTTGTAAACAGGAATAGTCAAATCTACCTTCATCCAGGATCCAGGAACTCATTAAAAGCTACAGGAAGCGACTAGAGGCTGGGATTTTTGCAAAAGGAGGATCTACAAAATATTAATGTCACTTTTATGTTGCGGTGCCCATACTTATGCACCGGTCAAATTTAGTTTAAATGCGGATATGAAACTGAAATAGCAAAAACCCAAATTGTTATAAAGAGAAAAGGTTAACATTAATAGGGGTGCACAAACTTTTTCATATGACTGTACATACACACAAACATATAAACACACAATGCATACATACATGCATACACACACACACACACACACACACACACACACACACACTATATATAGACTGGCTTGCAAAGTCTCCTTAAGGAGAATAGTGTTCCCCCGTGGAATTTTAGGGGCATTGCAGCTATAAGTCCCCTTACCTGGCAGCCAGACTGGCTTGCAAAGTCTCCTTAAGGAGAATAGTGTTCCCCCGTGGTCCCCACATAGCTTTCTCATGAGCCAGATCAGACACCCCCATACTTTGCACTGACGAGGGGCAAGCACCCCGAAACACCGTGTCTGCAAATTGGGATTCTGATCTGGCTTATATATCCTGAGTCATATTGCAAAGGATTGTCGAAAATCCACTTGTGAC
>NC_134363.1:177040266-177042766 GCF_048569485.1 Anomaloglossus baeobatrachus | reverse complement strand
AAGTTTTAGGAATCGTGCAGAGAAGAAGGATGAAATAGCAGACAGACATTGTGGTATTTTGGTTAGTAGAGAGGTAATGTCAGGTCCAGAGAGGTAGATCTGTGTGTCATCGGCATAGAGATGATACTGGAAGCCGTGGGACTCTATGAGCTGTCCCAAGCCGAAGGTATAGATGGAGAACAGCAGGGGTCCAAGAACTGAGCCTTGAGGGACACCGACAGATAGGGGGCGAGCTGAGGAAGTGGTGTGAGAATGGGAGACGCTGAAAGTTCGGTCGGTTAGGTATGAGGAGATCCAAGATAGGGCCAAGTCTGTGATGCCCAGAGATGAGAGAATCTGTAGTAGGAGGGAATGGTCTACTGTGTCGAAGGCAGAGGACAGGTCCAGGAGGAGGAGGATAGAGTAGTGTCGCTTGGCTTTGGCGGTTAGTAGATCATTGGTGACTTTGGTTAGGGCAGTTTCGGTAGAATGATGTGGTCGGAAGCCAGATTGAAGCCGGTCAAAGAGGGAGCAGGAGGAGAGGTATGAGGACAATTCAAGATGGACATGCTGTTCCAGTAGTTTTGAGGCATAGGGGAGAAGGGATATGGGGCGATAGTTTGACACAGAGGATGGGTCAAGGGAGGGCTTTTTGAGGATGGGTGTAATAGAGGCATGTTTAAAGCATGAAGGGAATACACCACTTGCTAGTGATAGGTTGAAGAGATGGGTTAGGGCTGGGATGAGGACTGCGGTGATGTTGGGGATGAGGTGCGATGGGAGCGGGTCCAGTGCACAGGTGGTTAGATGTGATCTTGAGAGTAGAGTGGAGAGATTGTTTTCTGTCATGGTGGAGAAGCTGGATTTGGAGGAAGAGGGATGAGTAGCTATGATGAGGGGCTGTGGTGATTGTGGGCCAAAGCTTGCTCTGATGTTGTCAATCTTCCGCTTGAAGAAAGAGGCAAAGTCTTCAGCTGAGATGAGAGGAGAGGGAGGTGGTGCCGGAGGACGGAGGAGAGAATTGAAAGTGTTGAATAGCTGTTTAGGGTTGTGAGAGAAAGAAGATATGAGGGATGAGAAGTAGGTTTGTTTTGCAGCAGTGAGTGTGGACTTGAAAGTGGTGAGGGACTCTTTATATGCAATGAAGTGTTCAGTGGAATGAGACCTCTTCCATCTGCGCTCAGCAATTCTGGAAGCCCGTCTAAGTTCTTTAGTCTGCCTTGTGTGCCAGGGTTGCCTGTTGATTGTGCGGGTTTTTGTGTGTGTGAGGGGGGCAGCTGATTCGAGAGCTGCAGAGATTGTAGTGTTGTATAAAGTTGCAGCGGCATCTGCATCATGTAGAAATGCAATGTCTGTGAGGGGGAGAAGGGACTGAGAAAGGGCGTGTAAATCAATGTGTTTGATATTTCTGCGAGGGTATGAAAATTTGTGGAGGGGGGGTTGCATACTTGGAGAAGAGAGGGAAGAGAATGTGAGTAGGTTGTGGTCAGACAGGGGGAGAGGTGAGTTAGAGAGGTTAGATAGGGAACAGAGGCGAGTGAAGATGAGGTCCAGCGTGTGGCCATCTTTGTGAGTAGCTGCAGAGGACCATTGGGTGAGGCTGAAGGAGGAAGCGAGTGTTAGAAGTTTGGAGACAGATGAGTGGGAAGTGTCAATGGGGATATTGAAATCACCCATAATGATGGTGGGGATGTCGGTGGAAAGGAAGTGTAGTAGCCAGGTGGTGAAATGGTCAAAAAAGGCAGTGGCTGGCCCTGGAGGGCGGTAAATGACAGCCAGCTGAAGGTTGGAGGGGGCGTAGATGCGTACGGAGTGCACCTCAAAAGAGGGGAGTGTGACAGAGGGTGGTAGAGGAATTGGTGTAAAGGAGCATTGGTCGGACAGGAGCAAACCAACTCCTCCACCATGCTTGTTACTGGGGCGGGGGGTGTGAGAGAGTTGGAGACCACCATAAGAAAGTGCAGCAGGAGAGGCAGTGTCAGAGGGGGTGAGCCAGGAGAGGCAGTGTCAGAGGGGGTGAGCCAGGTTTCTGTGATGGCGAGGAAGGAGAGTTTATTAGTGATGAACAGATCATGAATGTAGGATAGTTTGTTGCAGACAGAGCGAGCGTTCCATAGAGCTCCTGTTAGTGGGACTGGGGGAGCGGGGGCTGGGTGAATGGGTATGAGGTTTGCGAGGTTGCGGAAATTTGTGTTAGGTTGTTGAAGAGGGTTTGAAGTGACAATAGGGATGTGGTGAGGAGGACCAGGATTTGGAGCAATATCCCCAGCAGTGAGGAGAAGCAGTGAGAGTGTTAGTAAGTGGGAGCAGGAGAGGCCATGAGATGGACGTGTGTATCTGGAGACACTGGGTGAAATGTGGAGGAAAATATCTGAGGGGAAGGGAAGATGGGTGGGGAGGATGGAGGGAGAGATGAATAGTTCATTACTGGCTTTAGGGATCAGAGGGAGCGATAAAAAGTGAAGTATTATAGGGGTGAGAGTGACTAGAAACACAAACATTATTTACATTGACTATGTCT
>NC_134363.1:177032766-177035266 GCF_048569485.1 Anomaloglossus baeobatrachus | reverse complement strand
CGGTTTAACTCCGGACGGTGGAGTACAGGAGCGGAGGCAAATGCTCGCTTCAGGGAGCAAAACGCGGCGTCGGCCGCAGGTGACCAGTCCTTTGGATTAGCCTCCTTTTTGGTCAAAGCGGAGAGAGGAGCAGTCAGGGCAGAGAAGTGAGGGATAAACTGGCGGTAGTAGTTGGCGAATCCCAGGAACCGTTGGATTGCCTTCAGTCCAGAAGGGGGAGGCCAGTTGAGTATGGAGGAGACCTTCTTTGGATCCATCTGCAGTCCAGTGCCCGAGATGATGTATCCCAGGAAAGGGAGAGAAGACTGCTCAAAGACGCACTTCTCATATTGGCGTAAAGACGATTCTCCCTCAGTCTTTGCAGAACCAGCTGTACGTTCTCTCTATGGGTCTGGAGGTCCGGAGAGAAGATAAGGATGTCATCCAGATAAACTACGACACAGACGTAGAGGAGGTCCCGGAATATGTCGTTCACCAATTCTTGGAAGACTGCTGGTGCGTTACACAGGCCGAAGGGCATCACGCAGTATTCATAGTGCCCATCGCGAGTATTAAACGCGGTCTTCCATTCGTCCCCAGAGCGGATACGAACTAGGTTGTAGGCACCCCGAAGATCCAGCTTGGTGAACACACGGGCTCCTCTGAGCCGGTCGAACAATTCGGGGATGAGCGGCAGAGGGTACTTGTTTTTGACGGTGATCTGATTTAGACCCCGGTAGTCGATGCATGGGCGTAGGTCACCCTCTTTCTTCTTCACGAAGAAGAAGCCTGCTCCCGCAGGAGAGGAGGATCTCCGGATGAATCCTTTTGCCAGGCTCTCTGTGATGTAGGTAGACATGGCCCTGGTTTCGGCCGGAGACAACGGATATATCCGTCCTCGAGGTGGTGTTGTTCCTGGGAGCAGGTCGATGGCACAATCGTAGGGACGGTGTGGCGGAAGTACCTCAGACTCCTTCTTGTCAAAAACGTCTGCGAAGGACCAATAGGCCGAGGGCAGTTCCGGTAGGTTCTCTGGAACCGGAGGTCGTCGGATAGGTTGTATGGACTTCAGACACTTCTCATGACAAGCAGAACCCCATCGGGTGATTTCGCCAGTACCCCAGCTGACTGATGGTTCGTGTGTCCGCAACCAGGGAAGTCCCAGCAGGATCTGGTGGGACATGTGTGGAAGGACGTAGAGAGTGATGTTCTCGGTGTGCAGGGCACCGATACGCAGTTCGACCGGTCTGGTGACCCAGGAGATGGTATCAGAGAGGGGTCTCCCATCCACAGAGGCAATCACTAGGGGCTTCTCGAGTAGAGTAACAGGCAGCTGGTACTTGTCCACCGTGGCCTGCTGGATGAAATTGCCTGCTGCTCCAGAGTCGAGGTATGCCTCAGCCGTGAAGCGCGTCTCTCCCGTTGACACTTGCACAGTCCACATAACCGGGTCTGAGAGAGTCCCAGCACCTAGGGTGGCCTCTCCTACCAACCCTAGGCTTTGGAGTTTCCCGGCCTTTCCGGACAGGAGCGTAGGAGGTGAGTGTCCTCTCCGCAGTAAAAGCAGAGGCCCTTGGCGAGCCGCTCTGCTCGACGTTGTTCAGATTGCCGTACTCGGTCGATCTGCATGGGCTCGTGGACGGGAATCCCAGCTGTTGATGACTGCGATACGGAGGGCTTCTGTGGAGGAGGGGAATGTCGTACCGGACGTCTCTCACGAGACAGCTCTTTGGAGCGCTCCTGAAAACGAATGTCCACTCGAGTTGCTAGGGCAATCAGGGCATCTAGGGTGGAGGGCACGTCACGACCCGCCAACTCATCTTTGATGCGACTCGAGAGTCCTTCCAGAAGGCGGCTGTTAGGGCCTCATTATTCCACCCGAGTTCAGAAGCCAACGTGCGGAAACGGATGGCGTATTGGCCCACCGTCAGTGTTCCTTGACGTAAGCGGAGGAGGGATGAAGCAGACGCAGAGGCGCGTCCCGGCTCGTCAAAGGTGCTGCGGAAGGCCTGCAGGAACTCTTGAAGATCCTTGGTCATAGGGTCCTCCTTCTCCCACAACGGGTTCATCCACGCCAGTGCCTCGCCCTCCAGGTGAGACATGATGAAGGCGACCTTGGCTTGGTCGGAGGAAAACAGATGTGGCAGCTGCGTGAAGTGGAGGGAGCATTGGTTTATAAACCCCCTGCAAGTCTTGGGATCTCCGGCGTACCGGGGGTGGTGAGGCCAAACGCAGTCTGGAAGCATCCGAAGAAGCGGCACGGGAGCGGGGGGACGTGGCTTGACTAGTGGCGGCTTGGGATGTTGTAGACGTGACTGCCGCTTGTAGCATGGTCAGGCGGGTGTCCACGGAAGTCATGAAGTTCAGCATGCGGGTCTGGACTTCACGCTGGCGTTGGAGTTCCTCTTGCAAGGCCGCTAGTGCTGCAGCGGGATCCATGGCCTGATCTTACTGTCACGGCCAGGTGTACGGGCAGGCCCAGGAGGTGGATCCACTGGACCGAACTCCTAGATGGTAGGAA
>NC_134363.1:177010266-177025266 GCF_048569485.1 Anomaloglossus baeobatrachus | reverse complement strand
ATATATAATCTCAAACTGATGGGGTATTCCCATCTGTCATTCACGTTGTGGTCAAGGTTCCTAGAACAGCCATCCTAGATGTTCTGCGGTATTATTTATAGTTGTTAATATGGCACCAACGTATTCCGTGGCGCTGTACAAGGAGTGAACGTATCTGTTATATATGCACCTAGTATTTAAGGGGTATTCCCATCTCAGCCATTCGCATGGTGATCAAGGTTACAGAAGCGGCTGTCCTGACTGCTACGGTATTTATTGTTACATACCGTAGCACCAACATATTCCGTAGCGCTGTACACAGAGCGGACGTATTTGTTACAAATGACAATGTGGATGTTATATTAAAGGGGTACTCCAATCTCGGCCATTCGCATGGTGATCAAGGTTACAAAAACGGCCGTCCTGACTGTTACGGTATTATTTATTGTTACCTATTGTAGTACCAACATATTCCGCCGCACTGTACAAAAAGCGGTTGAATGGGTTACATATGACAATGTGGATGTTATATTAAAGGGGTACTCCAATCTCGGCCATTCATGTGGTGGTCGGGATTATGGACATGGCCATCTTGACCACTCTACGGTATTATTTATAATCGTTCGTATTCTTTGGTGTTGTGCAGATGTATCAATTAGAAATAAATGCACATGCTATGAAAGGGGATCCCATCTTATCCGTCAATCCAGGGATTGAGATGACTGAAACAGCCACCCTGGCCTCACTACGGTATTATTTATGGGCTATATATGGCACCATCATTTTATGGCACTGTACAGAGAATGGAAATATATATATATATAATTTTGCACCAAACTTTGCTTGTTGACAAGAGCAAAAAGTTTAAATTTTTTTTTTTTTTTTTTTGAAGAAAAATGGTGGAGACCAAAATTTGCAATATAATATATAATTGTATCTGCACCGAAATAAAAAGTGCCAAACTGTGTAACACCCCCCCATACCAGCCGCAGGGTGTAGGTGCAGCCATCCCGCCTGTTGCATTACATCTGCCCCATACATCATCAGCACATGGTGGCGGTGGATGTGACGGTGACACTTCCTCATTTTTTATGCTTTCTTTTTCATTTTCTGTTGTTTGGAAGAGTCGTTTTAACCCCATATTGCCCAGGTTGGATTTAGATTTTGTTTATTTCGTCTGAACACATAAAAAAGACAATAAATAGGATCACCTTATATATTTATAAAAGCACAGACGGGAAGGGTTTAGTGTTTCTCCAGTTTTATTTTTATGGAGCTTTTGCAGTTTCTTTACCCTGTTGTGCCCCAGGGCATGGAAATGGTGCCAATTTTGGGGCACGCCAGAAATATGGAGGGAAGCGGCAGGGTGTGATGAGTAGAGGCCGAAACACCGCTTTTTTTTTTTTATTTATTTTTTTTTTTAAATTTCCTGTAGTTTACTTTAAATTGTAGAAATAATTCTGCAAATCTAGATTTACATCTGTGGCAAAATATTAGATATACTTAAGAATGGTATTTATCTATCCTTCTATCCACCCTTCCCTCTATCTATCCTTCCATCCACCTATCCCTCTATCTCTATCTATCCATCCACCCTTCCCTTTATCTATCTATCCTTCCGTCCACCCATCCCTTTATCTATCCTTCCGTCCACCCATCCCTTTATCTATCCTTCCGTCCACCCTTCCCTTTATCTAGCTATCCTTCCGTCCACCCTTCCCTTTATCTAGCTATCCTTCCGTCCACCCTTCCCTTTATCTAGCTATCCTCCCGTCCACCCTTCCCTTTATCTATCCTCCCGTCCACCCTTCCCTTTATCTATCCTTCCGTCCACCCATCCCTTTATCTAGCTATCCTTCCGTCCACCCTTCCCTTTATCTAGCTATCCTTCCGTCCACCCTTCCCTTTATCTAGCTATCCTTCCGTCCACCCTTCCCTTTATCTAGCTATCCTTCCGTCCACCCTTCCCTTTATCTAGCTATCCTTCCGTCCACCCTTCCCTTTATCTAGCTATCCTTCCGTCCACCCTTCCCTTTATCTAGCTATCCTTCCGTCCACCCTTCCCTTTATCTAGCTATCCTCCCGTCCACCCTTCCCTTTATCTATCCTTCCGTACACCCATCCCTTTATCTATCTATCCTTCCGTCCACCCTTCCCTTTATCTAGCTATCCTTCCGTCCACCCTTCCCTTTATCTAGCTATCCTTCCGTCCACCCTTCCCTTTATCTAGCTATCCTTCCGTCCACCCCTTCCCTTTATCTAGCTATCCTTCCGTCCACCCATCCCTTTATCTATCCTTCCGTCCACCCATCCCTTTATCTATCCTTCCGTCCACCCATCCCTTTATCTATCTATCCTTCCGTACACCCATCCCTTTATCTATCTATCTATCCTTCCGTCCACCCTTCCCTTTATCTAGCTATCCTTCCGTCCACCCTTCCCTTTATCTAGCTATCCTTCCGTCCACCCTTCCCTTTATCTAGCTATCCTTCCGTCCACCCTTCCCTTTATCTATCTATCCTTCCGTCCACCCATCCCTTTATCTATCCTTCCGTCCACCCTTCCCTTTATCTATCCTTCCGTCCACCCTTCCCTTTATCTATCTATCCTTCCGTCCACCCTTCCCTTTATCTATCGATCTATCCTTCCGTACACCCATCCCTTTATCTATCTATCTATCCTTCCGTACACCCATCCCTTTATCTATCTATCTATCCTTCCGTACACCCATCCCTTTATCTATCTATCTATCCTTCCGTACACCCATCCCTTTATCTATCCTTCCGTCCACCCATCCCTTTATCTATCCTTCCGTCCACCCATCCCTTTATCTATATATCCTTCCGTCCACCCTTCCCTTTATCTATCTATCCTTCCGTCCACCCTTCCCTTTATCTATCCTTCCGTCCACCCTTCCCTTTATCTATCCTTCCGTCCACCCTTCCCTTTATCTATCCTTCCGTCCACCCTTCCCTTTATCTATCCTTCCGTCCACCCTTCCCTTTATCTAGCTATCCTTCCGTCCACCCCTTCCCTTTATCTAGCTATCCTTCCGTCCACCCTTCCCTTTATCTAGCTATCCTTCCGTCCACCCTTCCCTTTATCTAGCTATCCTTCCGTCCACCCTTCCCTTTATCTAGCTATCCTTCCGTCCACCCTTCCCTTTATCTAGCTATCCTTCCGTCCACCCTTCCCTTTATCTAGCTATCCTTCCGTCCACCCTTCCCTTTATCTAGCTATCCTTCCGTCCACCCATCCCTTTATCTATCCTTCCGTCCACCCATCCCTTTATCTATCTATCCTTCCGTCCACCCTTCCCTTTATCTATCTATCCTTCCGTCCCCCTTCCCTTTATCTATCTATCCTTCCGTCCACCCTTCCCTTTATCTATCTATCCTTCCGTCCACCCTTCCCTTTATCTATCTATCCTTCCGTCCACCCATCCCTTTATCTATCCTTCCGTCCACCCTTCCCTTTATCTAGCTATCCTTCCGTCCACCCTTCCCTTTATCTAGCTATCCTTCCGTCCACCCTTCCCTTTATCTAGCTATCCTTCCGTCCACCCTTCCCTTTATCTAGCTATCCTTCCCGTCCACCCTTCCCTTTATCTATCCTCCCGTCCACCCTTCCCTTTATCTATCCTCCCGTCCACCCTTCCTTTATCTATCTATCCTTCCGTCCACCCTTCCCTTTATCTATCTATCCTTCCGTCCACCCTTCCCTTTATCTATCTATCCTTCCGTCCACCCTTCCCTTTATCTATCCTTCCGTCCACCCATCCCTTTATCTATCCTTCCGTCCACCCTTCCCTTTATCTAGCTATCCTTCCGTCCACCCTTCCCTTTATCTAGCTATCCTTCCGTCCACCCTTCCCTTTATCTAGCTATCCTTCCGTCCACCCTTCCCTTTATCTAGCTATCCTCCGTCCACCCTTCCCTTTATCTATCCTCCCGTCCACCCTTCCCTTTATCTATCCTCCCGTCCACCCTTCCCTTTATCTATCTATCCTTCCGTCCACCCTTCCCTTTATCTATCTATCCTTCCGTCCACCCTTCCCTTTATCTATCTATCCTTCCGTCCACCCTTCCCTTTATCTATCTATCCTTCCGTCCACCCTTCCCTTTATCTAGCTATCCTTCCGTCCACCCTTCCCTTTATCTAGCTATCCTTCCGTCCACCCTTCCCTTTATCTAGCTATCCTTCCGTCCACCCTTCCCTTTATCTAGCTATCCTTCCGTCCACCCTTCCCTTTATCTAGCTATCCTTCCGTCCACCCTTCCCTTTATCTAGCTATCCTTCCGTCCACCCATCCCTTTATCTAGCTATCCTTCCGTCCACCCTTCCCTTTATCTATCTATCCTTCCGTCCACCCTTCCCTTTATCTATCTATCCTTCCGTCCACCCTTCCCTTTATCTATCTATCCTTCCGTCCACCCATCCCTTTATCTAGCTATCCTTCCGTCCACCCTTCCCTTTATCTATCCTCCCGTCCACCCTTCCCTTTATCTATCTATCCTTCCGTCCACCCTTCCCTTTATCTATCTATCCTTCCGTCCACCCTTCCCTTTATCTATCTATCCTTCCGTCCACCCATCCCTTTATCTATCCTTCCGTCCACCCTTCCCTTTATCTAGCTATCCTTCCGTCCACCCTTCCCTTTATCTAGCTATCCTTCCGTCCACCCTTCCCTTTATCTAGCTATCCTTCCGTCCACCCTTCCCTTTATCTATCTATCCTTCCGTCCACCCTTCCCTTTATCTATCTATCCTTCCGTCCACCCATCCCTTTATCTATCCTTCCGTCCACCCTTCCCTTTATCTAGCTATCCTTCCGTCCACCCTTCCCTTTATCTAGCTATCCTTCCGTCCACCCTTCGCTTTATCTAGCTATCCTTCCGTCCACCCTTCCCTTTATCTAGCTATCCTTCCGTCCACCCTTCCCTTTATCTAGCTATCCTTCCGTCCACCCTTCCCTTTATCTAGCTATCCTTCCGTCCACCCTTCCCTTTATCTAGCTATCCTTCCGTCCACCCTTCCCTTTATCTATCTATCCTTCCGTCCACCCTTCCCTTTATCTAGCTATCCTTCCGTCCACCCATCCCTTTATCTAGCTATCCTTCCGTCCACCCTTCCCTTTATCTATCCTTCCGTCCACCCTTCCCTTTATCTATCTATCCTTCCGTCCACCCTTCCTTTATCTATCTATCCTTCCGTCCACCCTTCCCTTTATCTATCTATCCTTCCGTCCACCCATCCCTTTATCTAGCTATCCTTCCGTCCACCCTTCCCTTTATCTATCCTCCCGTCCACCCTTCCCTTTATCTATCTATCCTTCCGTCCACCCTTCCCTTTATCTATCTATCCTTCCGTCCACCCTTCCCTTTATCTATCTATCCTTCCGTCCACCCATCCCTTTATCTATCCTTCCGTCCACCCTTCCCTTTATCTAGCTATCCTTCCGTCCACCCTTCCCTTTATCTAGCTATCCTTCCGTCCACCCTTCCCTTTATCTATCTATCCTTCCGTCCACCCTTCCCTTTATCTATCTATCCTTCCGTCCACCCTTCCCTTTATCTATCTATCCTTCCGTCCACCCTTCCCTTTATCTATCTATCCTTCCGTCCACCCATCCCTTTATCTATCCTTCCGTCCACCCTTCCCTTTATCTAGCTATCCTTCCGTCCACCCTTCCCTTTATCTAGCTATCCTTCCGTCCACCCTTCCCTTTATCTAGCTATCCTTCCGTCCACCCTTCCCTTTATCTAGCTATCCTTCCGTCCACCCTTCGCTTTATCTAGCTATCCTTCCGTCCACCCTTCCCTTTATCTATCCTTCCGTCCACCCTTCCCTTTATCTATCTATCCTTCCGTCCACCCTTCCCTTTATCTATCTATCCTTCCGTCCACCCTTCCCTTTATCTATCTATCCTTCCGTCCACCCATCCCTTTATCTAGCTATCCTTCCGTCCACCCTTCCCTTTATCTATCCTCCCGTCCACCCTTCCCTTTATCTAGCTATCCTTCCGTCCACCCTTCCCTTTATCTAGCTATCCTTCCGTCCACCCTTCCCTTTATCTAGCTATCCTTCCGTCCACCCTTCCCTTTATCTAGCTATCCTTCCGTCCACCCTTCCCTTTATCTATCTATCCTTCCGTCCACCCTTCGCTTTATCTAGCTATCCTTCCGTCCACCCTTCCCTTTATCTAGCTATCCTTCCGTCCACCCTTCCCTTTATCTAGCTATCCTTCCGTCCACCCTTCCCTTTATCTAGCTATCCTTCCGTCCACCCTTCCCTTTATCTATCCTTCCCTCCATTCCCCCCTATATTTAGTGCTCGGTGTCTTTGTATGGAGAGCACCGTCCTCTACGCGCTCGGTCCCGGCTTTGGATCGGAGGATGGGGGTTGTGGTGCCGCGGTTCAGCAGATCCTCTCTGTACAATCATTTCCTCTTGGGGGACAGACGTGTTGCCTTCTTCACATTGCGTAAGTTTATGACCCCGCTGGTCACACAGGGTTTTTTTTTTGATTGTGCAAATATATGTTGCAGATTTTTGGCCGGACTTTGTGTATCGCTCGTCAGCGTCTCGTGTCTGTGGGAATGTGGCCATTGTGTGGCCTCTGTATCCTGCGAGCGCCTCACGCTGCTGCATGGACAGATGTAGCAGAGCTGAAGCTCAGAGGGTTTATTCCTTTTGCTTAGCTGTTCCTGCATCTCTATATAGTGCACAAGGCGGTTTAGTACAATGTATATCACATAGCTTTATTAATATCGCGTATATTGAAGGATGCAAACTGCTCCTCTTTGGTTCTGGTGCCAGTTTTGGGTCAGAACAGGAGCCGTTGGGATAAATATACCCATACGGGAACATGGCGCTTCCGGGCCGGCTTCATTGTGACTATCCTCGGTTGTCTCCAGGATGATGCCTCCTCCGCGGATGATGAGACTTTGCTTCCTCTTGATAAGGTTCCCCTCCTCGGCCCTCATTGTCCGTCCCCGGTGCTCGATTTCTACAATAATGGTGATGAGTTCTGTTCCTGATAAATTGCGCTGTAGCAGAGCGGAGTTTGTCTTATGACAATGTGTATTGTCCTTTTACATAGGCCTGCAATTGCAAAAAGTTTCAGTTTGACTCTTCCTGCAGAAATGTTAATTTCCCCCTTTGCAATGTATTAATGTAAAGAAATGTGCAGCAGGTTCCTCCCCAGTGGATGTGACCTTTTCATCTGTTTGGATGCGTTACTTGGGTTTCTCCAAAACTGTTGATACAAGGGTTTATTTCTGCACCAACGTTACTGCGCCCGACCCCAAAAGCCATGTTCAGACGCAGCGTTTTGGTTTTTCTATTGTCAAAATCTGCTCTCGTCAGTAAAAATGCTCAAATTTTCAGCATTTTTTTTTTGTACAAATGATTGCGTTTTAGTTTTTTAAGACGCACTGGATTATAAGACGTACCCCAAGTTTAAAGAAAAAAAAGGGGGTTCATTTTATAATCCAGTGGTGTCTTACTGTTGGGTGGCAGCGGTGGTGGAGCGGGGGTCAGGGGAGTCAGGGGAGTTGCTGGAGTACAACAAAGCTGCAGTGCTGTGTTGGGGGGCGGCCGGCGCTGCTCTGTGTTGGGGGGCGGCCAGTGCTGTGTTGGGGGGCGGCCGGCGCTGCTCTGGGCTGGGGGGCGGCCAGTGCTGTGTTGGGGGGCGGCCAGTGCTGGGCTGGGGGGGTGGCTGGCGCTGCCCTGGGCTGGGGGGGTGACTGGCGCTGCCCTAGGCTGGGGGGGGGTGGCTGGCGCTGCCCTAGGCTGGGGGGGGTGGCTGGCGCTGCCCTAGGCTGGGGGGGGTGGCTGGCGCTGCCCTAGGCTGGGGGGGGTGGCTGGCGCTGCCCTAGGCTGGGGGGGGTGGCTGGCGCTGCCCTGGGCTGGGGGGGCGGCTGGCGCTGCCCTGGGCTGGGGGGGCGGCCGGCGCTGCCCTGGGCTGGGGGGGTGGCCGGCGCTGCCCTAGGCTGGGGGGGGTGGCTGGCGCTGCCCTGGGCTGGGGGGGTGGCTGGCGCTGCTCTGGGCTGGGGGGTGGCTGGCGCTGCTCTGGGCTGGGGGGGGCGGCTGGCGCTGCCCTGGGCTGGGGGGGCGGCCGGCGCTGCCCTGGGCTGGGGGGGGGGCGGCCGGCGCTGCCCTGGGCTGGGGGGGGGCGGCCGGCGCTGCCCTGGGCTGGGGGGGGGGCGGCCGGCGCTGCCCTGGGCTGGGGGGGGGCGGCCGGCGCTGCCCTGGGCTGGGGGGGCGGCCAGCGAGGTACAGTCCATTCTGAAGATGTCGGCGGTGCAGGCTTCAAAGAAATGGCGGCCGGAGTCAGCACGTGCGCAGATGAGAGCTTGAGCAGAGAGCTCAATCTGTGCACGCGCCGACTAGGCGCCATTATTTGAAGTCCTTACCGCCGACATCTTCAGAAATGCCAGTGCCTCGCTGCACAGAGCAGGGCTGCCCACCACAGAGCAGCACAGCATCGCCCCCTGCCTCAGTGACTCTTCTCCTCTACCCCCCTGGTAAGCTGCATTCAGGTTTTAAAACTCGCCCCTCATTTTCCTCCCAAATTTTTGGGAGGAAAAGTGCGTCTTATAATCTGAAAAATGCAGTACATTTGTTTTATTTTCCAAAAGCACTTCAAAATCTGTTTGCATTTTTTTTTTTTTTTTTTTTTTTTTTTTTTTGCACTTTTCATTGCCTTCTATGGGTGAAAATGAAAAAAAAAATGCTGCAAAACCATTGAAAGAATTAAGGTGCTGCAGATTTAAAAAATGCCACAGTTCTCAATCGGTCCAGGGGATCTTTCTCTGTTAGGCCACATTCACACTTCAGTGTTAGTTGCACTCCAGGCTTTGGCTACAAACAGAAAAACCCTCATTGGAAGGGGACAGCTGTTCTGCGTTTTGAGGACCTCCTGGTTTTGGCAAATACTGATCAAAAATACTAAAGCCTAAAATGTAGCATGATCAAAAAAAGCTGCATGTGAACATAGCCTAAAACCCGGAGTTGGGCTTACTCTGAATTTGCAACTTTTTTTTTTGTGTGAATTTTTGGCTTTTTTAAGCAAGTTTCTGGAAGTAACGTTCTTTATATATGGCGGCATGTTTCTTGCATGTTTCCACTGTCCAGGAATGCTCCGCTCCCTTTGATCCCCATGTTATATTAGGGCTTTAAAATATTCTGATGGGAGTAATTTGGGGGGTATCTACAGATGTTTTTTCCTTTCCTAGCAGACGTTGCAGTGTTTGGGGGAGGGGTCGGCTCTAATGCGGCTCTACCTGTTCTGTATCGTGATGCTCTGCGTCATTGTACAGTCTCATGTCAGGTATGTGCGCGCCTGTACAGTATGTGCCTGTAACTTAATCTGTGCATGTAGCGGGGCCGGGCAGTGCCCGTGCAGAGGGTCCGGGACTTCTCGCACTTATGGAGGGGCTGCATTCTCTGCGGCCACAACATACTCTTTGTTCTCTGAAGTCACTGAAGTGGTTAAGTGCAGTCTCTGTGTTGGGCAATAATCCGGTGTCTCTGGTACCTGACATCTTCATACCACTCATAACTGTCTCTCGCTCTGACGTACTCCAGCAATGCCCAAGAGAAACAGGGATTGCATTACACCCAGCTGCTGCAATGCCGCCTCTCCTCAGCTTTGTTTCTTCTGCAAGACGATGAGCGGGGTCCATTCACTGACACCCCATAACCAATCATAAAAACGAGGGATCCAAAACCCCCTGTGCAAATGGACCTATAGTGTGCACCTGTGTGACCTCCGCTCTATTCCCTTCTATGGGGGCAGTAGTGTGCACCTGTGTGACCTCCGCTCTATTCCCTTCTATGGGGACAGTAGTGTGCATGTGTGACCTCTGCTCTATTGCCTTCTATGGGGGCAGTAGTGTGCATGTGTGACCTCTGCTCTATTCCCTTCTATGGGGGCAGTAGTGTGCATGTGTGACCTCCGCTCTATTCCCTTCTATGGGGGCAGTAGTGTGCATGTGTGACCTCTGCTCTATTCCCTTCTATGGGGGCAGTAGTGTGCATGTGTGACCTCCGCTCTATTCCCTTCTATGGGGGCAGTAGTGTGCATGTGTGACCTCCGCTCTATTCCCTTCTATGGGGGCAGTAGTGTGCATGTGTTACCTCTGCTCTATTCCCTTCTATGGGGGCAGTAGTGTGCATGTGTGACCTCCGCTCTATTCCCTTCTATGGGGGCAGTAGTGTGCATGTGTGACCTCTGCTCTATTCCCTTCTATGGGGGCAGTAGTGTGCATGTGTGACCTCCGCTCTATTCCCTTCTATGGGGGGCAGTAGTGTGCATGTGTGACCTCCGCTCTATTCCCTTCTATGGGGGCAGTAGTGTGCATGTGTGACTTCTGCTCTATTGCCTTCTATGGGGGCAGTAGTGTGCATGTGTGACCTCCGCTCTATTGCCTTCTATGGGGGCAGTAGTGTGCATGTGTGACCTCTGCTCTATTGCCTTCTATGGGGGCAGTAGTGTGCATGTGTGACCTCCGCTCTATTCCCTTCTATGGGGGCAGTAGTGTGCATGTGTGACCTCCGCTCTATTCCCTTCTATGGGGGCAGTAGTGTGCATGTGTGACCTCCGCTCTATTCCCTTCTATGGGGGCAGTAGTGTGCATGTGTGACCTCCGCTCTATTCCCTTCTATGGGGGCAGTAGTGTGCATGTGTGACCTCCGCTCTATTCCCTTCTATGGGGGCAGTAGTGTGCATGTGTGACCTCCGCTCTATTCCCTTTTATGGGGGCAGTAGTGTGCATGTGTGACCTCTGCTCTATTCCCTTCTATGGGGGCAGTAGTGTGCATGTGTGACCTCTGCTCTATTCCCTTCTATGGGGGCAGTAGTGTGCATGTGTGACCTCCGCTCTATTCCCTTCTATGGGGGCAGTAGTGTGTATGTGTGACCTCCGCTCTATTCCCTTCTATGGGGGCAGTAGTGTGCATGTGTGACCTCCGCTCTATTCCCTTCTATGGGGGCAGTAGTGTGCATGTGTGACCTCCGCTCTATTCCCTTCTATGGGGGCAGTAGTGTGCATGTGTGACCTCTGCTCTATTCCCTTCTATGGGGGCAGTAGTGTGCATGTGTGACCTCTGCTCTATTCCCTTCTATGGGGGCAGTAGTGTGCATGTGTGACCTCCGCTCTATTCCCTTCTATGGGGGCAGTAGTGTGCATGTGTGACCTCCGCTCTATTCCCTTCTATCGGAGCATGCACACAGATGTTGGGATGCCATGTAAAGCAGAGTCCATACGCTGCGATGTGCAGAAGTTCAGCCATTTAGTATTGGTTTTTTTTCTGGTGATAAGCAAAGTTCTGAGGATTCAGACCCCACAACCTGCAGGAAGTGTTAAAAAAAAAAAAATATATATTACACAGTTGGGCACTCTTTATATGGTCTGTGTAATCTGAAAATGCCCTACATGTCTAGCATATGACACAATAATAAGAGACCACTATTCGCAATAGAGGTCACAGCTCACCTCCTCCTCCTGTACAATGTCTGATAACACCTCTACATACAATAGATAACACAGGATCCACCATTCACAATAGGTGATGTCACAGCTCGCCTCCTCATCCTCCTGTACAATGATTGATAACCCCTCTATATAGAGAAGATAACACAGCCTGCACAATAAGTGATCCCAGCTCACCTCCTCCCCCCTCCTGTACAATGACAGATAAACACATAATGCACCATTCACAATAGGTGATATCACAGCTCACCTCCTCCTGTACAATGACTGATAACACCTTTTATATACAGTAAATGGCCAGGATTCACCATTCACAATGTGTGATATCACAGCTCACCTCCACCTCCTCTTTGCATGTTGAATACGGTTTGTGTTTTTTGGACTGCGGACTTACCTGGCTGTTCCTTTTTAATGACTGTTTTATTTGATTTCTGATTTAAAAGGTTTTCTCCCCAGTGATCGGTGGTATATAGGGGTATATAGTTTCCATGACCGCTGTCATCTTATGCTTACAGCTACTAAGAATCCCCCCCCCCCCCCCCCCAGCATATTAACAGAGAACAAAAAAATTCCTCTGTCTGATACAGGAGCCACAATCTCCTGAAATTACCTGCTTAGGAGCGGGATGGAGCCGCACATAATTGGGAAGACTTCATAAGACCGAAATTGATTTAATAGCTCCGGCATGTTTATAATTAGCTATTTTGATTTGCGATTAAATTACCTTCAATTAGCGGCAGATTTTTTTTCTGATCTGCCTAAAATTCATCCAGGAAGTTGCGCGCTGGATTCTTAAACTGGCACCTCTTCCACCGGTATTCCACGCAAGATATTCATGGAGATCGGTCCGGAATGTGACCGTCCGGGGAAAAAAGTAACATTAGTGGATACAATGTGTAAAAAAAAAAAAAAAAAAAAAGCCTAAAATGTCAGGTTTTTTTTTTTTTTTTTTTTCTTCATAGAATTAGGTGTTGCATGTCCTCTGTTGTTCTTCCTGGTAATGAATAGATATACAACTGGGTCTCGCCAATGTAACACAATGTATCCATCTGCTTTGAGTGATTCAGGACATACTGTAATCTATTTATAACAGGGAAAGGTGGCACCAACATATCATTATTCAGATATTTCCAGGAGGAATGACAGAGGAATTGTATGTCAGAATTCTACAAATGGTTATCACCACTACAATGCAGATTTTTTTTAATCTAAAAAACAAAAAATTAAATTATTTATATTATATACCATGTGTGTGTGTGTATATAGGTATGTATGTATGTATGTGTATGTATGTGTATATATATATTGCTAAAAATAATTAGTGTTTTTATATTTGTATAAATACTTATATATTAAAAATTATAATAATTAAATTATTTTTTATAATAAAAATAATCATTTATTATTATAAAAATAATAATAATATTTTTTTTTTATTTCAGGAAATAGATGTTATTATTTGCACGTTTAAACTCCCAGCCTATCTTACTTTAGTTTTGCATATGGCTCATTCATCTCCGAAGCCCAGATCAGTTTGTTGCATTCCCAATAAAATAGCAATTCCAAAACATTTTTTCATTTTTTTTGCAAATAGAGCTCCGTATCGTGCTGGACCTCAGTTATTCCTCCTGGAAATGCATGGCTAAATAGGCAACTTGCAGATAAAATCTATGCACAGCAGGACGCTATCAGCGACCAGCATGTAGGGAACATTGAAATGGGGGAAGGGTAACTTACGGTTGTCACTTTATACATTTCCAGGCGTAATAACTGAGGAACAGTAACACAAAGGCCAGAAATGCAGAAATGTTGTTTTTAGTTGGTATTAATTTCCTAAAACTGGCAAGTTACCTAATCTTGGCTCTTGAAGGGTTAATATCGCCAGCAAAGAAGGGCAGGTGCTGGTAGTTCCTGTAAGCGCAGGGTGACCCTGATATTCGGTGATGGGGGGCGAGATTACAGTATATGGTGCGATCTGGACTGCACGGATTTCTGCTGATTTTCAGCCTTCTCCCATGAAGGATCAGCAGCTCCTGCACATTACAGAAGCCACTTATGAACGCGGTGTTCCCAGCCATGGAGATGGACGGGAGCAGCCAGAGCAGTTTTTGGTTATTCATTGTGTGTACAGGGACTGACTGCAAGCAGAGATCTTGGCCGATAAATTTGCCATTTTGTCCCTGGAAACCTTAAAATGGCCCGAGATTTGACAACTTGATCACATTTTGTTACTTAATATGATAAATAATCTCTAAGTCACTGTATTTATAAATTGTGTTGTCAGTCCATGCTGGGAAGTGAAGGAAAGGAAGTTCCAGCACCTATAGTGCTAATAGAATGCTGGAGAATAGGAACTGCGCCCTAAAGAGGAGGTGATGGCAAATTACAGAGCATGAGTCTCAGGATCAGATAAGAGCAGCACCCCAGCCGTTTCTCCATGCTTTTGTGTGAGAGGATGGAGGACAGGTGCTCTTTAGGGCATCGGAGTTCCTTCACTTGCGGTCTGCAGGTTCTTTAACGTTCTCTATTAATTTCCCCCTCCATTCATTCTCCTGACAGCCATAATCCCGCCATGATGGGAGATGTGATGAACGCACAGATTAGTTCCAGTCGGATCTGACCGCTCGGATCAATCCTTCCTGTAAGTCGCAGTTTTTAGGATTCGTCTATCACAATAAGAGGCGTCTCATCTCTAAATCATCCATTATGGATGTGTGTTCTCGGTGCTGTTGCCAACGTAGGCCCGATGGGGAAAATTCCTGATAGAGAGACATCCCATGTGATATTTTAAAGGGGTTGTCCAGGATTTGAAGAACATAGCTGCCACTTACTAAAAACAGTGCCACACCTGTCTGCAGGTCGTGTGTGGTACTGCAGCTAAGATTCATTATAGATGGGTATAGAGCTGTTTGTTTTGATGGACAACCCCTTTAAGTCTCTATGATGGGACACAGAAGAATAAGCAAAGACCCAAATAGGAAATTCTCAGTAAGTTTCATATCCAAATTAATACAAGTAACATATATCTTTGTACCGTGTTAGCCAGTAGAGATAAAAAAATTGTTTAAAAGAACAGAGTCCTCAGTGGTTGATACCTTTTAATGGCTAACTGAAAAGATGGTAATAATTGCAAGCTCTCGAGACTACTCACTACTCACGAGGCTACAACAGTTTGCCCCCCGCCATAGAGATAGTTCTGTTTCATATAACTTGTTGTTTTTTTTTTTTTTTACTGCACTATTCTAAGTCCTGTTGTGTATAAATATGTGACTCTTCAGATTTTGTGTTGTACCATGCCTGATGAAGAGACCTGAGTAGTCTCGAGAGCTTGCAATTATTACCATCTTTTCAGTTAGCCATTAAAAGGTATCAACCACTGAGGACTCTGTTCTTTTAAACAATTTATTTTATCCAAATTAATAATGTCAAATTAAAGGGGTTGTCCGACTCAAATTCCTTTAAGGCCTAACATATAATTAGGGAAGAACCTGTGCTCCCCTCCGCTAAACTGTCACTCCTTCACAA
>NC_134363.1:176991392-177007566 GCF_048569485.1 Anomaloglossus baeobatrachus | reverse complement strand
GCGCTGCCCTAGGCTGGGGGGGGTGGCTGGCGCTGCCCTAGGCTGGGGGGGGTGGCTGGCGCTGCCCTAGGCTGGGGGGGGTGGCTGGCGCTGCCCTAGGCTGGGGGGGGTGGCTGGCGCTGCCCTGGGCTGGGGGGGCGGCTGGCGCTGCCCTGGGCTGGGGGGGCGGCCGGCGCTGCCCTGGGCTGGGGGGGTGGCCGGCGCTGCCCTAGGCTGGGGGGGGTGGCTGGCGCTGCCCTGGGCTGGGGGGGTGGCTGGCGCTGCTCTGGGCTGGGGGGGTGGCTGGCGCTGCTCTGGGCTGGGGGGGCGGCTGGCGCTGCCCTGGGCTGGGGGGCGGCCGGCGCTGCCCTGGGCTGGGGGGGGGCGGCCGGCGCTGCCCTGGGCTGGGGGGGGCGGCCGGCGCTGCCCTGGGCTGGGGGGGGCGGCCGGCGCTGCCCTGGGCTGGGGGGGGGGCGGCCGGCGCTGCCCTGGGCTGGGGGGGCGGCCAGCGAGGTACAGTCCATTCTGAAGATGTCGGCGGTGCAGGCTTCAAAGAAATGGCGGCCGGAGTCAGCACGTGCGCAGATGAGAGCTTGAGCAGAGAGCTCAATCTGTGCACGCGCCGACTAGGCGCCATTATTTGAAGTCCTTACCGCCGACATCTTCAGAAATGCCAGTGCCTCGCTGCACAGAGCAGGGCTGCCCACCACAGAGCAGCACAGCATCGCCCCCTGCCTCAGTGACTCTTCTCCTCTACCCCCCTGGTAAGCTGCATTCAGGTTTTAAAAACTCGCCCCTCATTTTCCTCCCAAATTTTTGGGAGGAAAAGTGCGTCTTATAATCTGAAAAATGCAGTACATTTGTTTTATTTTCCAAAAGCACTTCAAAATCTGTTTGCATTTTTTTTTTTTTTTTTTTTTTTTTTTTTTTTGCACTTTTCATTGCCTTCTATGGGTGAAAATGAAAAAAAAAATGCTGCAAAACCATTGAAAGAATTAAGGTGCTGCAGATTTAAAAAATGCCACAGTTCTCAATCGGTCCAGGGGATCTTTCTCTGTTAGGCCACATTCACACTTCAGTGTTAGTTGCACTCCAGGCTTTGGCTACAAACAGAAAAACCCTCATTGGAAGGGGACAGCTGTTCTGCGTTTTGAGGACCTCCTGGTTTTGGCAAATACTGATCAAAAATACTAAAGCCTAAAATGTAGCATGATCAAAAAAAGCTGCATGTGAACATAGCCTAAAACCCGGAGTTGGGCTTACTCTGAATTTGCAACTTTTTTTTTTGTGTGAATTTTTGGCTTTTTTAAGCAAGTTTCTGGAAGTAACGTTCTTTATATATGGCGGCATGTTTCTTGCATGTTTCCACTGTCCAGGAATGCTCCGCTCCCTTTGATCCCCATGTTATATTAGGGCTTTAAAATATTCTGATGGGAGTAATTTGGGGGGTATCTACAGATGTTTTTTCCTTTCCTAGCAGACGTTGCAGTGTTTGGGGGAGGGTCGGCTCTAATGCGGCTCTACCTGTTCTGTATCGTGATGCTCTGCGTCATTGTACAGTCTCATGTCAGGTATGTGCGCGCCTGTACAGTATGTGCCTGTAACTTAATCTGTGCATGTAGCGGGGCCGGGCAGTGCCCGTGCAGAGGGTCCGGGACTTCTCGCACTTATGGAGGGGCTGCATTCTCTGCGGCCACAACATACTCTTTGTTCTCTGAAGTCACTGAAGTGGTTAAGTGCAGTCTCTGTGTTGGGCAATAATCCGGTGTCTCTGGTACCTGACATCTTCATACCACTCATAACTGTCTCTCGCTCTGACGTACTCCAGCAATGCCCAAGAGAAACAGGGATTGCATTACACCCAGCTGCTGCAATGCCGCCTCTCCTCAGCTTTGTTTCTTCTGCAAGACGATGAGCGGGGTCCATTCACTGACACCCCATAACCAATCATAAAAACGAGGGATCCAAAACCCCCTGTGCAAATGGACCTATAGTGTGCACCTGTGTGACCTCCGCTCTATTCCCTTCTATGGGGGCAGTAGTGTGCACCTGTGTGACCTCCGCTCTATTCCCTTCTATGGGGACAGTAGTGTGCATGTGTGACCTCTGCTCTATTGCCTTCTATGGGGGCAGTAGTGTGCATGTGTGACCTCTGCTCTATTCCCTTCTATGGGGGCAGTAGTGTGCATGTGTGACCTCCGCTCTATTCCCTTCTATGGGGGCAGTAGTGTGCATGTGTGACCTCTGCTCTATTCCCTTCTATGGGGGCAGTAGTGTGCATGTGTGACCTCCGCTCTATTCCCTTCTATGGGGGCAGTAGTGTGCATGTGTGACCTCCGCTCTATTCCCTTCTATGGGGGCAGTAGTGTGCATGTGTTACCTCTGCTCTATTCCCTTCTATGGGGGCAGTAGTGTGCATGTGTGACCTCCGCTCTATTCCCTTCTATGGGGGCAGTAGTGTGCATGTGTGACCTCTGCTCTATTCCCTTCTATGGGGGCAGTAGTGTGCATGTGTGACCTCCGCTCTATTCCCTTCTATGGGGGGCAGTAGTGTGCATGTGTGACCTCCGCTCTATTCCCTTCTATGGGGGCAGTAGTGTGCATGTGTGACTTCTGCTCTATTGCCTTCTATGGGGGCAGTAGTGTGCATGTGTGACCTCCGCTCTATTGCCTTCTATGGGGGCAGTAGTGTGCATGTGTGACCTCTGCTCTATTGCCTTCTATGGGGGCAGTAGTGTGCATGTGTGACCTCCGCTCTATTCCCTTCTATGGGGGCAGTAGTGTGCATGTGTGACCTCCGCTCTATTCCCTTCTATGGGGGCAGTAGTGTGCATGTGTGACCTCCGCTCTATTCCCTTCTATGGGGGCAGTAGTGTGCATGTGTGACCTCCGCTCTATTCCCTTCTATGGGGGCAGTAGTGTGCATGTGTGACCTCCGCTCTATTCCCTTCTATGGGGGCAGTAGTGTGCATGTGTGACCTCCGCTCTATTCCCTTTTATGGGGGCAGTAGTGTGCATGTGTGACCTCTGCTCTATTCCCTTCTATGGGGGCAGTAGTGTGCATGTGTGACCTCTGCTCTATTCCCTTCTATGGGGGCAGTAGTGTGCATGTGTGACCTCCGCTCTATTCCCTTCTATGGGGGCAGTAGTGTGTATGTGTGACCTCCGCTCTATTCCCTTCTATGGGGGCAGTAGTGTGCATGTGTGACCTCCGCTCTATTCCCTTCTATGGGGGCAGTAGTGTGCATGTGTGACCTCCGCTCTATTCCCTTCTATGGGGGCAGTAGTGTGCATGTGTGACCTCTGCTCTATTCCTTCTATGGGGGCAGTAGTGTGCATGTGTGACCTCTGCTCTATTCCCTTCTATGGGGGCAGTAGTGTGCATGTGTGACCTCCGCTCTATTCCCTTCTATGGGGGCAGTAGTGTGCATGTGTGACCTCCGCTCTATTCCCTTCTATCGGAGCATGCACACAGATGTTGGGATGCCATGTAAAGCAGAGTCCATACGCTGCGATGTGCAGAAGTTCAGCCATTTAGTATTGGTTTTTTTTCTGGTGATAAGCAAAGTTCTGAGGATTCAGACCCCACAACCTGCAGGAAGTGTTAAAAAAAAAAAAATATATATTACACAGTTGGGCACTCTTTATATGGTCTGTGTAATCTGAAAATGCCCTACATGTCTAGCATATGACACAATAATAAGAGACCACTATTCGCAATAGAGGTCACAGCTCACCTCCTCCTCCTGTACAATGTCTGATAACACCTCTACATACAATAGATAACACAGGATCCACCATTCACAATAGGTGATGTCACAGCTCGCCTCCTCATCCTCCTGTACAATGATTGATAACCCCTCTATATAGAGAAGATAACACAGCCTGCACAATAAGTGATCCCAGCTCACCTCCTCCCCCCTCCTGTACAATGACAGATAAACACATAATGCACCATTCACAATAGGTGATATCACAGCTCACCTCCTCCTGTACAATGACTGATAACACCT
The DNA here is from genome assembly GCF_048569485.1 of Anomaloglossus baeobatrachus. NCBI lineage: Eukaryota > Metazoa > Chordata > Amphibia > Anura > Aromobatidae > Anomaloglossus > Anomaloglossus baeobatrachus. The sequence goes on along the minus strand of NC_134363.1, from coordinate 177,003,574 downwards.
TTTATATACAGTAAATGGCCAGGATTCACCATTCACAATGTGTGATATCACAGCTCACCTCCACCTCCTCTTTGCATGTTGAATACGGTTTGTGTTTTTTGGACTGCGGACTTACCTGGCTGTTCCTTTTTAATGACTGTTTTATTTGATTTCTGATTTAAAAGGTTTTCTCCCCAGTGATCGGTGGTATATAGGGGTATATAGTTTCCATGACCGCTGTCATCTTATGCTTACAGCTACTAAGAATCCCCCCCCCCCCCCCCCCAGCATATTAACAGAGAACAAAAAAATTCCTCTGTCTGATACAGGAGCCACAATCTCCTGAAATTACCTGCTTAGGAGCGGGATGGAGCCGCACATAATTGGGAAGACTTCATAAGACCGAAATTGATTTAATAGCTCCGGCATGTTTATAATTAGCTATTTTGATTTGCGATTAAATTACCTTCAATTAGCGGCAGATTTTTTTTCTGATCTGCCTAAAATTCATCCAGGAAGTTGCGCGCTGGATTCTTAAACTGGCACCTCTTCCACCGGTATTCCACGCAAGATATTCATGGAGATCGGTCCGGAATGTGACCGTCCGGGGAAAAAAGTAACATTAGTGGATACAATGTGTAAAAAAAAAAAAAAAAAAAAAGCCTAAAATGTCAGGTTTTTTTTTTTTTTTTTTTCTTCATAGAATTAGGTGTTGCATGTCCTCTGTTGTTCTTCCTGGTAATGAATAGATATACAACTGGGTCTCGCCAATGTAACACAATGTATCCATCTGCTTTGAGTGATTCAGGACATACTGTAATCTATTTATAACAGGGAAAGGTGGCACCAACATATCATTATTCAGATATTTCCAGGAGGAATGACAGAGGAATTGTATGTCAGAATTCTACAAATGGTTATCACCACTACAATGCAGATTTTTTTTAATCTAAAAAACAAAAATTAAATTATTTATATTATATACCATGTGTGTGTGTGTATATAGGTATGTATGTATGTATGTGTATGTATGTGTATATATATATTGCTAAAAATAATTAGTGTTTTTATATTTGTATAAATACTTATATATTAAAAATTATAATAATTAAATTATTTTTTATAATAAAAATAATCATTTATTATTATAAAAATAATAATAATATTTTTTTTTTATTTCAGGAAATAGATGTTATTATTTGCACGTTTAAACTCCCAGCCTATCTTACTTTAGTTTTGCATATGGCTCATTCATCTCCGAAGCCCAGATCAGTTTGTTGCATTCCCAATAAAATAGCAATTCCAAAACATTTTTTCATTTTTTTTGCAAATAGAGCTCCGTATCGTGCTGGACCTCAGTTATTCCTCCTGGAAATGCATGGCTAAATAGGCAACTTGCAGATAAAATCTATGCACAGCAGGACGCTATCAGCGACCAGCATGTAGGGAACATTGAAATGGGGGAAGGGTAACTTACGGTTGTCACTTTATACATTTCCAGGCGTAATAACTGAGGAACAGTAACACAAAGGCCAGAAATGCAGAAATGTTGTTTTTAGTTGGTATTAATTTCCTAAAACTGGCAAGTTACCTAATCTTGGCTCTTGAAGGGTTAATATCGCCAGCAAAGAAGGGCAGGTGCTGGTAGTTCCTGTAAGCGCAGGGTGACCCTGATATTCGGTGATGGGGGGCGAGATTACAGTATATGGTGCGATCTGGACTGCACGGATTTCTGCTGATTTTCAGCCTTCTCCCATGAAGGATCAGCAGCTCCTGCACATTACAGAAGCCACTTATGAACGCGGTGTTCCCAGCCATGGAGATGGACGGGAGCAGCCAGAGCAGTTTTTGGTTATTCATTGTGTGTACAGGGACTGACTGCAAGCAGAGATCTTGGCCGATAAATTTGCCATTTTGTCCCTGGAAACCTTAAAATGGCCCGAGATTTGACAACTTGATCACATTTTGTTACTTAATATGATAAATAATCTCTAAGTCACTGTATTTATAAATTGTGTTGTCAGTCCATGCTGGGAAGTGAAGGAAAGGAAGTTCCAGCACCTATAGTGCTAATAGAATGCTGGAGAATAGGAACTGCGCCCTAAAGAGGAGGTGATGGCAAATTACAGAGCATGAGTCTCAGGATCAGATAAGAGCAGCACCCCAGCCGTTTCTCCATGCTTTTGTGTGAGAGGATGGAGGACAGGTGCTCTTTAGGGCATCGGAGTTCCTTCACTTGCGGTCTGCAGGTTCTTTAACGTTCTCTATTAATTTCCCCCTCCATTCATTCTCCTGACAGCCATAATCCCGCCATGATGGGAGATGTGATGAACGCACAGATTAGTTCCAGTCGGATCTGACCGCTCGGATCAATCCTTCCTGTAAGTCGCAGTTTTTAGGATTCGTCTATCACAATAAGAGGCGTCTCATCTCTAAATCATCCATTATGGATGTGTGTTCTCGGTGCTGTTGCCAACGTAGGCCCGATGGGGAAAATTCCTGATAGAGAGACATCCCATGTGATATTTTAAAGGGGTTGTCCAGGATTTGAAGAACATAGCTGCCACTTACTAAAAACAGTGCCACACCTGTCTGCAGGTCGTGTGTGGTACTGCAGCTAAGATTCATTATAGATGGGTATAGAGCTGTTTGTTTTGATGGACAACCCCTTTAAGTCTCTATGATGGGACACAGAAGAATAAGCAAAGACCCAAATAGGAAATTCTCAGTAAGTTTCATATCCAAATTAATACAAGTAACATATATCTTTGTACCGTGTTAGCCAGTAGAGATAAAAAAATTGTTTAAAAGAACAGAGTCCTCAGTGGTTGATACCTTTTAATGGCTAACTGAAAAGATGGTAATAATTGCAAGCTCTCGAGACTACTCACTACTCACGAGGCTACAACAGTTTGCCCCCCGCCATAGAGATAGTTCTGTTTCATATAACTTGTTGTTTTTTTTTTTTTTTACTGCACTATTCTAAGTCCTGTTGTGTATAAATATGTGACTCTTCAGATTTTGTGTTGTACCATGCCTGATGAAGAGACCTGAGTAGTCTCGAGAGCTTGCAATTATTACCATCTTTTCAGTTAGCCATTAAAAGGTATCAACCACTGAGGACTCTGTTCTTTTAAACAATTTATTTTATCCAAATTAATAATGTCAAATTAAAGGGGTTGTCCGACTCAAATTCCTTTAAGGCCTAACATATAATTAGGGAAGAACCTGTGCTCCCCTCCGCTAAACTGTCACTCCTTCACAAGGCGCGTTACTTTTTTTTTGTCCTGGTGGAAAAACAGTGACAATTGATTGCAGAGTCCTGTCATTGGCTGCAGGATCAGGTGACTGGGATAGCATGCCACTTATAGGCCAATTATGCTTCATTTTTTCAGTTACCTGACTGCTGAGGCATGTGATTGGGTGACTAGGGTGAGGCCCATCCAATAACGTTCCGTTGTTTAATCAGCTGACCTTAGCAGCCAGTCATAGCCTTCAGCTGTCAGGTGACCATAAAATAGAAACTGATTGGGTGGGCCTCATTCAGTCACCTGACTGCTGCAGCCAATCACAGACTTTGGCAGTCAGGTGACCTGAACAATGGGATATGATTGCTTCCTTCCTGGTGGAGACCACACGAGGCCCCTGCGGTGGAGCAGCGCGGCTTAGAGGCCAGGGTTTTAGCGAATTCATTATTTTATCACATCGTCTGCCTTTTTAAAACAAAATAATCAGGTTGTCAGACTATCCCTTTAATGGAATTTTGCTGGATTTATATCGGCCCCATGTGAGAATATTCCCCCCCCCCCCGGGTCACTACCCGAGGGGACGATAAATCTAAAACTGGAAGTGGTTAAAACTTCCCATTTCTGGAGCTATTTATACGAATATAACAAGTGCGACTGGAAAAGTCTGAAAAGAGCAGAAAGAAGCCGTGACTCATGGAATCTCTTTTTTTGCACCTCGCTCAATTGTGTTCCATTGTTCTACAGCCAATAATATCCATTAATTATATGGAGCGGTGTACCGGGGGAGGGGAGACCCGAGGGGCTCGTGTAATGTTCACTTCTACATTTGCAAATTCTCTTCCCTTTTTTAAATTTTTAATTGCATTTGAACTAGTAAAACTGAATGAACCTGGAATGTTTGCATTTGCAGTAATGGCGGAGGGTTTCATCTGTGCGCTTGTACATTTTATCAATTGGTTCCTTTTTGTAGTGTGTATTCGAGACGTCAGATTCACTGGTTTCAGGAGGATCAGTTACGGTGCCTTGAAAAAGTATTCACACCCTGTGAACGTTTCTATTTGGAAAGTATTATATGTGATACAGCAACGCAAAGTAGCAAGTGCTTGTGATGTATAAAGGTTTTCTAAATATTTGAAGACTATAAATGTGAGAATTGTGGTATGCGTATGTATTCAGCCCCCTGAGTTTAAATTATTGGCCCACCTTTAGCTGCAGTTACTGGAGTGACTCTTTCGGGGTCTGTCTCTCCAGCTTTGCAGATGTAGAGGTGACATTTTTCCTCTTTGCAATCTTGCTCAGTGAGATTAGACGGAGACTTCTGTGAGCAGCAATTTTTGCGTCTGGTCACAGGTTCTCGGTGGGATTTAGGTGTCTATTTTGGACCAACCTGTAACGCAGAGGAGAGGCGGCTCTGGCGCTATGAGTGAGTGCTGGTCATATTTCCAAGCATTACCTGTGTGCGTTATTTGGAACTTTTAACCTTTTATATCTCTATTTGTAGGAATAGATACCTTTTTACCTGCACATTGTGTTTTTCTTGCCATGGTGCCTCACCTCCCTGGTTTGATATGAACCAGGTGTGTGTATATGTGTGCGTGTATATATTTGTGTATATGTGTGATATATATATATATGTATATGTATATGTATGTGTATGTATATATATATGTATATATGTGTGTGTGTGTGTATATATATATATATATATATATATATATATATATATATATATATATATATATATATATATATATATATATATATATATATATATATATATATATATATATATATATATATATATATATATATATATATATATATATATATATATATATAATATTTTAATTATTTGCTATTCTGCCCTACTGAATTGAATGGAGCTGAGCTGTAGTACCATGGACGGTCAGGGGTGGCGCTAAGCAAAAAAAAAAATAATTTTAATCCTGGATAACTCCTTCCAAGGAGAAGGAAAATGGCGCATATCGATTTTAAGGAGAAGAAAAAAAAAATTTACCACTGGTCCCGCCCTTCCCCACCCCCGGTGTAGTGCAGTGCTGATGAGACTCGTGAATGCTCTCTACTACTTTGCAGTGGTCTAGGTCTTCCCCCTGTGATGTGCGGTGCTGGTGGGGCTCGTGCACGCTCACTATACTGGTTTGCAGTGGTCTAGGCCTCCCCCTGTGTTGTGCGGTGCTGGTGGGGCTCGTGCACGCTCATTATACTGGTTTGCAGTGGTCTAGGCCTTCAAGAAGGTTCCTATAGTTCTAGAGCTTAAAGTGCCCTCCAGAAGAGGGAATTTTGCATCCGGATGGTTACTTGCCTCCTCCCTGCAGCAATGTATAAAAAAAACCTAATCCTTTTATTTTTATAAATCCACACAACATATCATTTCTCCCGCTCGGCTCCGTCATCTGCGAGCGTGCCGGGTTTTCTTTGCTATTTTCTGTTCCCGGTATTCACAATGAAGTAAGAACCTCCTTTGCCAGTTTGGCCTGAAGCGAGGCCAGATTCTTTTTTTTTTTTCCAACATTCCTGATGGATTATGAGAAGTTCTGGAAATTAGGCAGCGGTGAAGCCGGGCTGTGCACCCCGTCCACACTGCGGCGTGTACGGAAAGCGTGCTGGAATGTGGACGACATTCCAAATAATCAAAACCAGCGGTCAATCAATTACAGGCCGTGTCAGCGCCGCGCAGCATCATACATACATTATTACAGGGGGACAATGGCCGCGCTCTGCCTCCGGATCATCACTGAGCACAGCCGCTCCAACAGGAAACAACCATCTCTGTATGGGCCGAGAAGCATGCAGATGTGCCCGAGGTAGCACCATAGCAATGGCTCGCCTTCAGTGCACATGTTGTAGGAATCTACATATGTTCATGCATTCCCAGGAAAATCAAGGTGAGGTCCGGACCCCCACAAGGATTTTTTCATACTTCTCCCCCTCCTTGTAAAATATAGCAAGAATTATTGGATTCTTATCACCTATTCTGCAGGCAGTATAGAGCCATCTTGTAAATTCAGCAGTTTTTGTTTGTAGATAACTATATATATATATATATATATATATATATATATATATATATATTATATTATATTATATTATATTATATTATATTATATTTCTTTCTCTAGTCCCACTGTCACTCATTTAGACCTATGGGGTAATAGCAGCAGAGCAATGTTTTTATTATAACAATAAAAAAATAAAATACTTTGTGTGTGTGTGTGTATATATATATATATATATATATATATATATATATATATATATATATATATATATATATATATATATATATATATATATATATATATATATATATATATATATATATATATATATATATATATATATATATATATATATATATACATACACACACACAAAGTATTTTATTTTTTTATTGTTATAATAAAAACATTGCTCTGCTGCTATTACCCCATAGGTCTAAATGAGTGACAGTGGGACTAGAGAAAGAAATATAATTTTATATATATATGTATGTATGTATATGTGTGTGTGTAACGCATCTGTATAAAATGAAGATATGAGTAGTAAAAATATTATATTCATTTTGTGTGTAATATTGTCTTTATTTTTTTTGCTTTTTATATTTTGATTATCCCTTCATTTTAGACAGGTGTGTAATGGGTAATAATGGCGGAGCAATCTTTTTTCTTTTTTTTTTTTTTTCTTTTTTTCCCCTATTATTAAATAATATACTAATTGAAAAAAAAGGATTGCTCTGCTTTTATTACCCCTTACACACACCTGTCTAAAATGAAGGGATAATCAAAATATACAAAATATTAAGAAAAAATTGCACACAAAATGAAGATGATATAAAATTATTTTTACTGTTATCTTTGCATTTTAGACAGACGTGTGTGTGTGTGTGTGTGTGTGTGTGTGTGTGTGTGTATTATATTATATTTAATTTTTTTTTGTTAATTTTTAAAAAATAATAAAATGAAAATTAGTAAACTCCAGTGACCCAGACAACTCCAGAAAATAAAGCGACCAAAAACAAATTTTCCATACCGCTGTATCTGGCGCTGCCAATATGCCCCCTTTACTTTGAATTTGTCAGAGCTGCAGTACCAGGCATGGCCACACAGCAGGGATGGCGCAGTGGTGCTGAGGTGAAGGGGATGTGGTTTTCCCATCACTGTTTTCTCAACCTGCCGTCTGGTGGGTTATTATTCTTTGATTGATCGTGGGGGGATCATTCACCTAAATACTTGCAATTATTACCATCACTTTTTTTTTTTATATGACTTTTTAATAATCTTTTCATGAAATATTTTCCATAGTCAAAGTGTAACTAACTGTTTTTAAAAGTTACTTTTTTTTTCCTTTGACTAAAAGAAAACCCCTTTTAATCATTGAGCCCTAAATGTTCATGTTCTTTTTTTCGTTGAGCAAATAATTTGTGTGATCCCGGTCCAGCTATTATCGGCAGTCAATAAACTTCCTCTTCTTGCGGTGTCCTCCAGCATCTTGTCTGATTAGTAAGCCGCCATTATGTCATTATGCACTGACTACTAATTTGAAGAGTGAGCACTAATAGTGGGAGTTTGGGAAGGATGCTCCAGTCCATATAGTGCTGGCAGAATACTGAGAGTATGAATGGGAAGTTAAGTATCATTGAGGCACCAAAAAACTCTGTCCCCTTGTAAAATGAGCAGGTCCGTGCCTTTATACCGGCTTTGTGTAGGAGTACAGATGCGCTGTAAATGATGATTCCCTCCTTTCTAGTCGGCGGGCGCAGCCGTCCTCCATTGTACCGCGCTCACTTACTTGGATTGAGAGTAAATCTAAAATATTCAGTTAAATTCACAAAAAAATATATATTTTCTGAGAGCAAAATGTTCCAATTTATTTTTTATTTTTTTTCTCTCTTGCCTTGTTTTTTTTCCTTCAGTATTTTCCCGTTGCTCATTATGTGGCTGGTAAACAATTACGGGCTGTGGATGTCGTCCCCTGTGGATCGCTGTGTAATGAATTCAGGTGTCTGAGGAGTTTGTGGTAAAAGCGCAACGTGCGGGAGTCTCCCCGGGGAGCAGCGAGCGCCGCTGCTGGGATCTGTCCCCAGTCATTTGCAGGATGCGCCATGAAATGAGACCAAAGATAACGAGTGCGGGCGGCTCTGCCCTGAGGATCCACAGTGCGGGGAGAGCTCACCGCTGCCCTGAGGATCCACAGTGCGGGGAGAGCTCACCACTGCCCTGAGGATCCACAGTGCGGGGAGAGCTCACCACTGCCCTGAGGATCCACAGTGCGGGGAGAGATCACCACTGCCCAGAGGATCCACAGTGCGGGGAGAGCTCACCACTGCCCCGAGGATCCACAGTGCGGGGAGAGCTCACCACTGCCCAGAGGATCCACAGTGCGGGGAGAGCTCACCACTGCCCCGAGGATCCACAGTGCGGGGAGAGATCACCGGTGCCCTGAGGATCCACAGTGCGGGGAGAGATCACCGCTGCCCTGAGGATCCACGAGTGCGGGGAGAGCTCACCGAGCTCACCACTGCCCTGAGGATCCACCAGTGCGGGGAGAGATCACCACTGCCCAGAGGATCCACACAGTGCGGGGAGAGCTCACCACTGCTCCGAGGATCCATACAGTGCGGGGAGAGCTCACCACTGCCCCTGAGGATCCATACAGTGCAGGGAGAGCTCACCACTGCCCAGAGGATCCACAGTGCGGGGAGAGCTCACCACTGCCCTGAGGATCCACAGTGCGGGGGAGAGATCACCGGTGCCCTGAGGATCCACAGTGCGGGGAGAGATCACCGCTGCCCTGAGGATCCACAGTGCGGGGAGAGCTCACCACTGCCCTGAGGATCCACAGTGCGGGGAGAGATCACCACTGCCCAGAGGATCCACACAGTGCGGGGAGAGCTCACCACTGCTCCGAGGATCCATACAGTGCGGGGAGAGCTCACCACTGCCCCTGAGGATCCATACAGTGCAGGGAGAGCTCACCACTGCCCCTGAGGATCCATACAGTGCAGGGAGAGCTCACCACTGCCCCGAGGATCCATACAGTGCGGGGAGAGATCACCGGTGCCCTGAGGATCCACAGTGCGGGGAGAGATCACCGCTGCCCTGAGGATCCACAGTGCGGGGAGAGCTCACCACTGCCCCGAGGATCCATACAGTGCGGGGAGAGATCACCGGTGCCCTGAGGATCCACAGTGCGGGGAGAGATCACCGCTGCCCTGAGGATCCACAGTGCGGGGAGAGCTCACCACTGCCCTGAGGATCCACAGTGCGGGGAGAGATCACCACTGCCCAGAGGATCCACACAGTGCGGGGAGAGCTCACCACTGCCCCGAGGATCCACAGTGCGGGGAGAGCTCACCACTGCCCCGAGGATCCACAGTGCGGGGAGAGCTCACCACTGCCCCGAGGATCCACAGTGCGGGGAGAGCTCACCACTGCCCCGAGGATCCGCAGTGCGGCGAGAGCTCACCGCTGCCCCGAGGATCCGCAGTGCGGGGAGAGCTCACCGCTGCCCCGAGGATCCGCAGTGCGGGGAGAGCTCACCGCTGCCCCGAGGATCCGCAGTGCGGGGAGAGCTCACCGCTGCCCCGAGGATCCGCAGTGCGGGGAGAGCTCACCGCTGCCCCGAGGATCCACAGTGCGGGGAGAGCTCACCGCTGCCCTGAGGATCCACAGTGCGGGGAGAGCTCACCGCTGCCCTGAGGATCCACAGTGCGGGGAGAGCTCACCGCTGCCCTGAGGATCCACAGTGCGGGGAGAGCTCACCACTGCCCTGAGGATCCACACAGTGCGGGGAGAGCTCACCGCTGCCCTGAGGATCCACAGTGCGGGGAGAGCTCACCGCTGCCCTGAGGATCCACAGTGCGGGGAGAGCTCACCGCTGCCCTGAGGATCCACAGTGCGGGGAGAGCTCACCACTGCCCTGAGGATCCACAGTGCGGGGAGAGCTCACCACTGCCCTGAGGATCCACAGTGCGGGGAGACATCACCACTGTCCCCGAGGATCCATACAGTGCGGGGAGAGCTCACCACTGTCCCGAGGATCCACACAGTGCGGGGAGAGCTCACCACTGCCCTGAGGATCCACACAGTGCGGGGAGAGATCACCGCTGCCCAGAGGATCCACACAGTGCGGGGAGAGCTCACCACTGCCCTAGGATCCCCAGTGCAGGGAAATGTGGCATCTGTGTTAGCCCCTCTATATACAGTAGATATCAGTCATTGTACAGGAAGAGGAGGTGAGCTGTGATATCACCTGTTAATGGTGGATCCTGTTATCTACTGTATATAGTGCAGGAGGAGGTGAGCTGTGATATCTCCTGTTAATGGTGGATCCTGTTATCTACTGTATATAGTGCAGGAGGAGGTGAGCTGTGATATCTCCTGTTAATGGTGGATCCTGTTATCTACTGTATATAGTGCAGGAGGAGGTGAGCTGTGACATCACCTATTGTGAATAATGGCTCTAGCGTTTTGTTGTCGTCCTGTATATGTTGATAATGAGACTGCTGAAAGGTCTTCTGTGCAGAACATAAAACATGAGTCTAGTATTAGGCCTAGTGGAGAGTATGAATATTGCAAAATTTCATAATGTTTTTATGTAATATAGATATGACCTGGAAAGTTGAGAAAAAAATATATAAAAATGGGTAAAGAATGTGACACATGAACCTGCTCGCACTCGGCCGCCGTCTGATGAGGCACGCTGCAGGCAGTTTTTGGTGAATTTCACATTTTTTTTCTCTAAATCTAGAAGGTAATTATTGGATGTGAGGGGTGATATTGGGGGACGTCTACTCCTGCATCACAGCGCTCCCGGCGTCCCCGGGCAGTATCGGCGTCGCCCGCTGGAGCTGTGGCGGGGAGAATGCTGTAATAGTTTGGTGACGTCATTATTGGGAAATCTGCGCTTCTAACACTTCACCTCGTCTGAACCTTTCACATGTGACATAACAAAAATAAAAAAAAAATAAAAAAAAAAAAATGCTTGAAGTATTTCCTTTCTGGAAACGGGTCCTGTATCAACAGGTTGAGGATTTGCAAATAGGAGTGGTGCATCCGGAAGCGCAGCGCGGCCGAGTGTAAATGTCAAGTGACGTCACATGTTGTGATGCATTCTTTCTCCTGAAAAACATTAATTCTGCGCGAGCTGTCACCACCGAGCTGGTGGCAGAGGCGGCGTCCCGAGCCGTCCATCAGATGCAGGCCTATGGGGGACTGACGTTACCACGAACACCACCGCCCCGGGCTGTGTTCACATGTTACGTTTTTGCTGCGTTTGTGATGATTGAAACTAATTTTATTACACATGTAGACAAATGATACGCCAAAAAAAAAACAGCAAAAACTGATCTTTGGAAGCTTTTTTTTTTTTTAACTGCCAAGAGAGCTGGTTTTGGCCGCAGCAAGAAAACGCAATGTGGGAACATGGCCTCACCCTGTGGCCAAGTAAAGGATGCGTAATGCATATTTTGCTCTGAAATCTGCGTGATAAATATCCAAACACTTACTACAATTGGGTTAGTCCATGTTACCTTTCAAAATTTTATATAGAATATATTTATTTTATTTTTATTATATTATTTTATATTTTAATATATTTTTCTATAATTATATTTTTATTTATTTTTATATTACGGTATATTATTTCTATATTTTATTTTATTAATATAAAAAATCTTAAAATATAAAAATATAATTATATAAAAATATGTCTGAAAATAAATAAAATTTAAAAATACAATAACTTAATAATATTATTATATATTAATATTTATTGATATTATTTATTAATAATAATAATGATTTATTTTTTTTTTTCCTCAAGTAGTTTTTTTGAGAGGTTGACCAAAAAATCCACAGCTGGTGGCCACGCACTGACCCAAATGGGCCTCGCTCGTGCACAGTTCAGGCCTTATCTGGGTCAGCCATGGATTTC
>NC_134363.1:176963892-176986392 GCF_048569485.1 Anomaloglossus baeobatrachus | reverse complement strand
TTCGCCCCCCCCCCTTCTGCGCTTCCTTTTCGCCCCCCCTTCTGCGCATCCTTTTCGCCCCCCCTTCTGCGCTTCCTTTTCGCCCCACCCTTCTGCGCTTCCTTTTCGCCCCCCCCTTCTGCGCTTCCTTTTCGCACCCCCCCCTTCTGCGCTTCCTTTTCGCCCCCCCCCCCCCCTTCTGCGCTTCCTTTTCGCCCCCCCCCCCTTCTGCGCTTCCTTTTCGCCCCCCCCCCCCCTTCTGCGCTTCCTTTTGGCCCCCCCCCTTCTGCGCTTCCTTTTCGCCCCTTCACCCTTCTGTGCTTTCTTTTTGCCCCCCCCCCCCCCCGGCGCTCACCTCCGTCACAGCGACAGCCATTCATCCTTCTCAGGGTTACCATAAGCTGCTTTTTTTATTTTTATTTTTAGGCTACGCTCCCAATATGAGCTTTTAGTTAGTTTTTGAGGTTGCAGAGTTTTTGCGCTTATTAAAAATGATGTACTATTGTAAATTAGGTGACTTGTGTGTTTTTATCACGTTTTATGTCATCTTGATGCTGTCGTCTTGTTTGGCTTTGACAAGACTTTGCTATGCTTAGGTTTGGATTACATGCATTTAGTTTAGTTTCTGGCTTGGAAACCTATGAAAAACCTGTGGTTTTTACCTGCGGATTTTCTGCATTTAATTGCAATGCTATGGGGGAAATGTACATGGGGAAAACTCTGCGTATCCGCAAGAGAAATTGACATGTTGCAGTTCGGAAACGCGCACCGCAGGTCCATTTTTATGAAGCGGTAAAAATGCAGCACAGAGGGCAGGAGATTCCTATAAATCCATGCAGTTTGCTGGAACTGTAAGACGACGCGTTTTTGATTCAGCATTGGAAGCTCATCATGGGAACGGAGCCGAAAGCTGAATTCAGTTCAGCTGAAGGGAGTCTTGCATCATCAGCCATACTGGATGCCATATTATTCCATCAGATGAGGATCTATTATAGGCTGTGTTCATTGTGCTGAGCAAAAAACAGATGGCCTCGTGTAAGAAGGTGAATTACCTCTTGTATCATGGAGCTACAGTTAGGTCCAGAAATATTTGGACAGTGACACAAGTTTTGTTATTTTAGCTGTTTACAAAAACATGTTCAGAAATACAATTATATATATAATATGGGCTGAAAGTGCACACTCCCAGCTGCAATATGAGAGTTTTCACATCCAAATCGGAGAAAGGGTTTAGGAATCATAGCTCTGTAATGCATAGCCTCCTCTTTTTCAAGGGACCAAAAGTAATTGGACAAGGGACTCTAAGGGCTGCAATTAACTCTGAAGGTGTCTCCCTCGTTAACCTGTAATCAATGTAGTTAAAAGGTCTGGGGTTGATTACAGGTGTGTGGTTTTGCATTTGGAAGCTGTTGCTGTGACCAGACAACATACGGTCTAAGGAACTCTCAATTGAGGTGAAGCAGAACATCCTGAGGCTGAAAAAAATCCATCAGAGAGATAGCAGACATGCTTGGAGTAGCAAAATCAACAGTCGGGTACATTCTGAGAAAAAAGGAATTGACTGGTGAGCTTGGGAACTCAAAAAGGCCTGGGCGTCCACGGATGACAACAGTGGTGGATGATCGCCGCATACTTTCTTTGGTGAAGAAGAACCCGTTCACAACATCAACTGAAGTCCAGAACACTCTCAGTGAAGTAGGTGTATCTGTCTCTAAGTCAACAGTAAAGAGAAGACTCCATGAAAGTAAATACAAAGGGTTCACATCTAGATGCAAACCATTCATCAATTCCAAAAATAGACAGGCCAGAGTTAAATTTGCTGAAAAACACCTCATGAAGCCAGCTCAGTTCTGGAAAAGTATTCTATGGACAGATGAGACCAAGATCAACCTGTACCAGAATGATGGGAAGAAAAAAGTTTGGAGAAGAAAGGGAACGGCACATGATCCAAGGCACACCACATCCTCTGTTAAACATGGTGGAGGCAACGTGATGGCATGGGCATGCATGGCTTTCAATGGCACTGGGTCACTTGTGTTTATTGATGACATAACAGCAGACAAGAGTAGCCGGATGAATTCTGAAGTGTACCGGGATATACTTTCAGCCCAGATTCAGCCAAATGCCGCAAAGTTGATTGGACGGCGCTTCATAGTACAGATGGACAATGACCCCAAGCATACAGCCAAAGCTACCCAGGAGTTCATGAGTGCAAAAAAGTGGAACATTCTGCAATGGCCAAGTCAATCACCAGATCTTAACCTAATTGAGCATGCATTTCACTTGCTCAAATCCAGACTTAAGACGGAAAGACCCACAAACAAGCAAGACCTGAAGGCTGCGGCTGTAAAGGCCTGGCAAAGCATTAAGAAGGAGGAAACCCAGCGTTTGGTGATGTCCATGGGTTCCAGACTTAAGGCAGTGATTGCCTCCAAAGGATTCGCAACAAAATATTGAAAATAAAAATATTTTGTTTGGGTTTGGTTTATTTGTCCAATTACTTTTGACCTCCTAAAATGTGGAGTGTTTGTAAAGAAATGTGACAATTCCTACAATTTCTATCAGATATTTTTGTTCAAACCTTCAAATTAAACGTTACAATCTGCACTTGAATTCTGTTGTAGAGATTTCATTTCAAATCCAATGTGGTGGCATGCAGAGCCCAACTCGCGAAAATTGTGTCACTGGCCAAATATTTGCAATTGATCTAAAAGTGTCCAAGATAACAGAAGGACATATTCTGATTGTTTGGGGTAGTGCATTCCAGAACACTGACGCAGCACAAGAGAAGTCTTGGAGACGGAGGTGCGAGGTCCAGATCATGGAGGATGAGAGTCTTGGATCAGTTGCAGAACGAGCGCCTGCGTAGGGGGACACAGATAAGGAATGAGATCTAAGGTTGTGAAGAGCTTTGTGGGTGAAAAAGTTAATATTGTATTCTGTAGCAGATGGGTAACTAGTGTAATGGCTGGCACAGGGTGGAGGGACCTGGGAAACAGCTGGAAAGAAATACAAGTTATTTATTGATGTAAGTGTTAATTGGTCAAGTCATAAAAGTATTACAGATCAGGTGTCTCCGGATTCAGATATCCTTTTGGGGCTATCCTCGAATTATCCTTTGTAAGGAGATTCCTTTCAAATTTTAGACTTTCAACATCCCTCCACTAGTTCAGGCAACCCCACGGAGTGAAGGTCGATCTCCTCCACACCACACACGCCCGGGCTCTACAGAGCATGGCTCTTTGGGTTCTGGATCCTCGTTCTGTGGGTCCACAAGTTAAGACCCCTCTCCCCATCGATCATTAAGCTAACCCCTTTCGTATACAGTAGATGGGAGATAACTTGCAATTTTGGGTAAAAACACCTTTTAAAACGAAATTCTTTTGTCTCGTTTTGGGCACCCCGATTGATCGTTAATTGGACCACAAATGGTCACTCGCTGGGTACAACGCTACCGGTCAGTGAAGATATGCTGTGTTTGTGCACTAAGCTATATGTAGCTCAAAGGAATTAACCTTGATGCTGAACGATCCACAATAATTAGGTTAAGAAGTGGGTAATCTGATAAGGATCCTTACCCCTTATGACCGAGAGAAATCCAGACTGGGTTAATAATGGATCAGCGCAGGTTGGCGTCATCCGGAGCTGTCCTGTCCTTGTGCAGATTGCCAGGTCAGGGATAGCGAGCGTCAGCCATTTGCATAACCTAGCTCTTCTTGATGACCCTTTTTAGCTGATTAGAATTTTTTTTTTTTCTTCCTACTTCTCCATATTTTTGGATGGCTACACATGGGTTTTGTTTGTGTGGGGTTTTTTTGTTTTGTTTTTTTTCCAGCAGGGAAAAAATGTATGCAAAAAAACTTCTGATGGTTTTTAAAGCATTTTTCTCTCTTAAATATTTCTTTGGTGGGTTTTAGAGTGATCCATATTGCAATACTGGGGTATTTGAATGGACGCCAATTTGATCCCTCTTGCTGCACCATCTTTTCAGTGGGCATCAGCTTGATCCCCCACTGTTGTACATCAGCTTGATTTTCCCTCTGCTGCACGTCAACTTAACCCCCCACCTTGCTGCATATCAGCTTGATTCCCCTCCACTTCTACACATCAACTTGATTCCCCTCCACTTCTACCCATCAACTTGATTCCCCTCCACTTCTACACATCAACTTGATTCCCCTCCACTTCTACCCATCAACTTGATTCCCCTCCACTTCTACCCATCAACTTGATTCCCCTCCACTTCTACACATCAACTTGATTCCCCTCCACTTCTACACATCAGCTTGATTCCCCTCCACTTCTACACATCAGCTTGATTCCCCTCCACTTCTACCCATCAGCTTGATTCCCCTCCACTTCCACACATCAGCTTGATTCCCCTCCACTTCTAGCCATCAGCTTGATTTCCCCCCCACTTCTACAAATCACCTTGATTTCCCCCCCCCCTCCACACATCAGTTTGATTTCCCCCTCCCACTTCTACCTATCGGCTTGATTCCCCTCCACTTCTACCCATCAGCTTGATTCCCTTCCACTTCTACCCATCAGCTTGATTCCCCCTCCACTTCTACCCATCAGCTTGATTCCCCCTCCACTTCTACCCATCAGCTTGATTCCTCCTCCACTTCCACCCATCAGCTTGATTCCCCCTCCACTTCCACCCATCAGCTTGATTCCCCCTCCACTTCCACCCATCAGCTTGATTCCCCCTCCACTTCCACCCATCAACTTGATTCCGCCTCCACTTCCACCCATCAGCTTGATTCCGCCTCCACTTCCACCCATCAGCTTGATTCCGCCTCCACTTCCACCCATCAGCTTGATTCCCCCTCCACTTCCACCCATCAGCTTGATCCCCCACCCCCCCCCACTTGTACACAGCAGCTTAGTCCATGATTTGTCTTCTCATTTGGCATTAGTGCCTTCTCATTTGGTCTTCGATTGTAGAATACTCAGCACATTGTTTTGTTTTCTTTTTGAGTGGTTTATTACCATTAATAGTTTGAGCAGCAATATCTTTATATGTCGGTGCTGGAGGGTTAACCTTGTCCGGCTTTCCTCCCAGTTGAGCGCTGTTTTTGTTCGGTGGTGGGTTTGAGACCTTCAGTCATGTTTCAGTCCGAGTACATAAGGTCAGCATTTTTTTTCTGACATTGTTCTCCAGAGGCATCTTGCAAGAGCTGGTTATCGCCTCCCCACTGAGAATGCATGCATGCTCGCCACAACTGAGCGTGCATGTGTAACTGGAAGGGGCCAAACAAATAGAGGTCAGCTGAACCATTGATCAGCTGATGGCTATCAAAGGTATCTGGGCACCTTTTGTACTACGTTGGCCTCCATATTTGAAGGAAACCCTCGTCTGTTGGCCCCAGCGAAAGCCAATATTTAACTGCGAGAATAGATTGCAGCTTGGTCTAATGTCAAGAGGAGCAAAGACATTAAATTAAAAAAAAAAAAGATCATATTCATACATGGATTAAGTGTTCTTGAACAAGAATCTCGCTGCCTCTGACGTTGAGCGGAGTCTGGTGCCGTCTCAGATTTTCATTAGAAATCATAGAAGAATTGTCCATAAATGGCAGAATCGGGGTTGAAGGACCATCTTCTGATGGGTGACATCAACGTCCTGAGATTTGTGCCGTCCTCTTGTTTCAGCAGTAGGTTTCGTTTCATTGACTGGCGATGAACGAGTGACTTCGCTTCCCCAAATTTATCTCTCCTGTATTATGATTACCCTAATTGAGCAAGAACCCAAACTGGAGAACCATCGAAGCACCATCTGTGCATCGGAGGGTCCAGAAATGGTATCGAAGGGGCTTCTGACTTTTTAGATACATGTATTAAGGGATTTTTCATATCATTTATGGGATATGTGCTTAGTGTGTGGTCACCGGAGCCTCCACCACTGAAATCGGCCATCACTAAAATGGGGTCCTGTGTTCCCATTTCTGGAGGAATTTTAATTTAGGGGATGTCAAGAATTTAATGCAACTACTGTACTCAAAGCCTATGAAACTGAGGGCACCACGCTTGTATCTACACCACGTCCAATTTATATTTTATGGAGTGGTAGTGCACATTACCTGCATTCACCTTCTGTGGGAGTGATCACACATGCGCACTAGTAATCATGTAGATGCGCACTGCTGCTCCTCATGTAGATGCGCACTGCTGCTCCTCGTGTAGATGCGCACTGCTGCTCCTCGTGTAGATGCGCACTGCTGCTCCTCGTGTAGATGCGCACTGCTGCTCCTCATGTAGATGCGCACTAGTAATCATGTAGATGCGCACTAGTAATCATGTAGATGCGCACTGCTGCTCCTCATGTAGATGCGCACTGCTGCTCCTCGTGTAGATGCGCACTGCTGCTCCTCGTGTAGATGCGCACTGCTGCTCCTCGTGTAGATGCGCACTGCTGCTCCTCGTGTAGATGCGCACTGCTGCTCCTCGTGTAGATGCGCACTGCTGCTCCTCGTGTAGATGCGCACTGCTGCTCCTCGTGTAGATGCGCACTGCTGCTCCTCATGTAGATGCGCACTAGTAATCATGTAGATGCGCACTGCTCCTCATGTAGATGCGCACTGCTGCTCCTCATGTAGATGCGCACTGCTGCTCCTCGTGTAGATGCGCACTGCTGCTCCTCGTGTAGATGCGCACTGCTGCTCCTCGTGTAGATGCGCACTGCTGCTCCTCGTGTAGATGCGCACTGCTGCTCCTCGTGTAGATGCGCACTGCTGCTCCTCGTGTAGATGCGCACTGCTGCTCCTCGTGTAGATGCGCACTGCTGCTCCTCATGTAGATGCGCACTAGTAATCATGTAGATGCGCACTGCTCCTCATGTAGATGCACACTGCTGCTCCTCGTGTAGATGCGCCCTGCTGCTACTCCTCGTGGAGATGCGCACTGCTGATCCTCATGTAGATGCGCACTGCTGCTCCTCATGTAGATGCGCCCTGCTGCTACTCCTCATGTAGATGCGCACTGCTGCTCCTCGTGTAGATGCGCCCTGCTGCTACTCCTCGTGTAGATGCGCACTGCTGCTCCTCGTGTAGATGCGCGCTGCTGCTACTCCTCGTGGAGATGCGCGCTGCTGCTACTCCTCGTGCAGATGCGCGCTGCTGCTACTCCTCGTGCAGATGCGCGCTGCTGCTACTCCTCGTGCAGATGCGCGCTGCTGCTACTCCTCGTGCAGATGCGCGCTGCTGCTACTCCTCGTGCAGATGCGCGCTGCTGCTACTCCTCGTGCAGATGCGCGCTGCTGCTACTCCTCGTGCAGATGCGCGCTGCTGCTACTCCTCGTGCAGATGCGCGCTGCTGCTACTCCTCGTGCAGATGCGCGCTGCTGCTACTCCTCGTGCAGATGCGCGCTGCTGCTACTCCTCGTGCAGATGCGCGCTGCTGCTACTCCTCGTGCAGATGCGCGCTGCTGCTACTCCTCGTGCAGATGCGCGCTGCTGCTACTCCTCGTGCAGATGCGCGCTGCTGCTACTCCTCGTGCAGATGCGCGCTGCTGCTACTCCTCGTGCAGATGCGCGCTGCTGCTACTTCTCGTGCAGATGCGCGCTGCTGCTACTCCTCGTCCAGATGCGCGCTGCTGCTACTCCTCGTGCAGATGCGCGCTGCTGCTACTCCTCGTGCAGATGCGCGCTGCTGCTACTCCTCGTGCAGATGCGCGCTGCTGCTACTCCTCGTGCAGATGCGCGCTGCTGCGCCTCCTCGTGCAGATGCGCGCTGCTTCGCCTCCTCGTGGAGATGCGCGCTGCTGCGCCTCCTCGTGGAGATGCGCGCTGCTGCGCCTCCTCGTGGAGATGCGCGCTGCTGCGCCTCCTCGTGGAGATGCGCGCTGCTGCGCCTCCTCGTGGAGATGCGCGCTGAGTAGAGTAGTTGTCACGAATGTGCAATACCTGTTCTATACACCTATAGAATTGAATAAAGTGGTAGTAGCACATCTGTACTACTGATCCTTTTATACCAGGTGTGCTCAGATCCAGTCCATCAAAAGTGCATGTTTTCAGGATTTCCTCAGCATTTCACAGGTGTTGGAGTCATCCCCTGTGCAGGTGATTAAATTATACCTGTGCAATACCAAGGAAATCCTGAAAACATGCACTGTTGGTGGGCCTTAAGAACTGGAGTTGTGCACACCTGGTTTAGAACTACAGATCTAAATAGAGAAGAGATTGCGCATGCGCAGTACCATTCAGTACCCCTCTCATGTACAGCACCATGGAATTAATGGTGCTCTATAAATAAATAATAATAATAATAATAATTCATGTGTCCCATAGAACTGAACCCAGTGGTGGCCACGCATTTAAACTACCTCTCGTATAGACACAGATCTGAATATACTGGTGGTCACATGTGCAATACCTCTCCTGTAGACTCATAGAACGGAATAAAGTAATAGTTGCGCATGCGCACTGGTGCTCCCATAGATTTGCGGAAGTGAAGCGCACTGGTTGTGTGTTCAGTTCCTCTAATATAGACCCATCGAGCTGAATGGAATGGTGGTTGCGCATGCGCACTAGTGTTCCCATAGATCCGCAGAAGTGAAGCGCACTGGTAGCGTATGTTTGGTTACTCTAATATAGACCCATTGAGCTGTATGGCGGTTGCGCATGCGCACTAGTGCTCCCAAAGATCTGCAGAAGGGAAGTGTACTGGTTACGTATGTTTGGTTTCTCTAATATAGACCCATCGAGCTGTATGGTGGTTGCGCATGCGCAGTTTTTTGGAGCAGACCTTTTATATGAACACGTGGGTGACAGTGGGGCTGGAATTTGTGCAGATCCACGTCACATCGGATTTCTGTCTCCGAAAATATCCGTCTGGTCGTAATCCAGTGTGTAAACGTATCCGAATATGTTGTCCTAATGAGAGCAGAGGAGTAACATAAGAGGCCGGGTGCCCTGTGACGATGTGCTGGGGCGTGCGGCCGGGAGATAAGGAGGCACTGCTGCGCTGTCCATGCCCCGGGCACTGGAGATTAATGCATTACCGGGCGGATCACCGCAGGGGCTCGCATCACTCGGCGGATCACCGCAGGGGCTCGCATCACTCGGCTCCTGAACTCTATCTGTAACCTTGGCTTTCTTGTCGGACAGACACTCTTCCATTATTAACCCATAAAATATTTACTTTTGTAATATTTCACCCTCTTAATTCTCTACCGCGGCGTCGCACGGCTCCGTGAAAACTTCTTAATATAGATATTTTTACAGTTCTGCCATAGCTGGAAATGAATCTTCAGCCATTAACATATCAGTATGCTGCCATTACGACAAATTCCCCTAATCACAATGTTCCGAGTTCTGTCCAAGAGGCAGCGGGGGGAGGGAACAAATAGGCGCCGATTACAAAGCGCGGCGGATCATTAATGCACGGGCCGCGTATATAAATAACAGACATTGAATTGTTCATCACACCTCCAGCCACACTCCCCTGCTGAGCCCGGCATTTCATACACCGCCAGGCCCGCGCCCGAGGAATGACTAAGCCGCTATTTATTGAGGAGGGGAAAAAAAAGCCTTTTATTAACTCCGCAATTAATAAAAATAAATCTGCTTTAAGCCAAGAACAACCCTGGATATTCATTCACCTTCTCCTTCCCCCTTTATTCCTTTATCTGCCCCCTCACTTCTATAAAAAGAAAACCGTATCTGGTTTAGCTGAGAAATGCATCCTCCATCCTCCATCCTCCATCCGCCATCCTCCATCCGCCATCCTCCATCCGCCATCCTCCATCCGCCATCCTCCATCCGCCATCCTCCATCCGCCATTCTCCATCCGCCATCCTCCATCCGCCATCCTCCATCCGCCATTCTCCATCCGCCATTCTCCATCCGCCATCCTCCATCCGCCATCCTCCATCCGCCATCCTCCATCCGCCATCCTCCATCCGCCATCCTCCATCCGCCATCCTCCATCCGCCATCCTCCATCCGCCATCCTCCATCCGCCATCCTCCATCCGCCATCCTCATCCGCCATCCTCATCCACCCAATCCATCCTCATCCACCCAATCCATCCTCATCCACCCAATCCATCCTCATCCACCCAATCCATCCTCATCCACCCAATCCATCCTCATCCACCCAATCCATCCTCATCCTCATCCACCCAATCCATCCTCATCCTCATCCACCCAATCCATCCTCATCCTCATCCACCCAATCCATCCTCATCCTCATCCACCCAATCCATCCTCATCCTCATCCACCCAATCCATCCTCATCCTCATCCACCCAATCCATCCTCCTCATCCTCATCCACCCAATCCATCCTCCTCATCCTCATCCACCCAATCCATCCTCCTCATCCTCATCCACCCAATCCATCCTCCTCATCCTCATCCACCCAATCCATCCTCCTCATCCTCATCCACCCAATCCATCCTCCTCATCCTCATCCACCCAATCCATCCTCCTCATCCTCATCCACCCAATCCATCCTCCTCATCCTCATCCACCCAATCCATCCTCCTCATCCTCATCCACCCAATCCATCCTCCTCCTCCTCATCCACCCAATCCATCCTCCTCCTCCTCATCCACCCAATCCATCCTCCTCCTCCTCATCCACCCAATCCATCCTCCTCCTCCTCATCCACCCAATCCATCCTCCTCCTCCTCATCCACCCAATCCATCCTCCTCCTCCTCATCCACCCAATCCATCCTCCTCCTCCTCATCCACCCAATCCATCCTCCTCCTCCTCATCCACCCAATCCATCCTCCTCCTCCTCATCCACCCAATCCATCCTCCTCATCCTCATCCATCCAGAATAACTTTTTCTATTTCTTGTTTTTTTTTGTTTTTGTTTTTTTTTTCCCCTGCCAGTTTTTCCCCTCTAGTTTTAATTTTCAGTTGTCTCTGAGCTGGTGGGTGTAGATCATCTTCTACAATGTCTCCCATACAGAGCACACACAGATGAGGGATTCCTGCTCTCCTGGATGGTTAGATAGACATCCTAGCAGCATGGAGGTCATTATATAAAAGTACTGAACAGCGTAGCTGTACATCCAGCACTGAGTGTGAGAAAACACTTACTAGAAAGCAGCAGTAAATCCCTTTTGACTGTGCTCCCTTCTCCATACACTTCAATAGGCAGCTGTATCCTGATCTCTTGATGATCCAGCAGTTTGTCTTGTATTGACCAAGATAGATTTTATCTGGTTTTCAAAGGAAATTAGTAGTTAAAAATGAAGAGAAGTGGCTCATGAGTGGAGAAAGAAGCTGTTACGGGGGGCTGTCTGATAATAACTTAAAGGAGTATCAGACAGTCAGGGTCCACCGTGCAAAGACTCTGCTGCAGACTATGGCAGAGTGCAATACCTCTGTTAACTCACAGAAGGATATAATAAGTAAGTAAAGCAATTCCTCCCTTACTTGGAGGGTGTGTGGAATGATCTCTGTTAATAATCACAGAGACAAAGGCAATGTGTGCGAAATGGCACCTACCTAGGTCCGCTCTTCTAGTGGTGCAAAAGAGACGAACAGCAGCGTAAGCCGCACAAAGCTCCTACCTGCGTTCGCTCCACTAGTGTGCGAGGACACGAACCACTAGATATGGCACCTGCCTAGGTCCGCTCTTCTAGTGGTGCAAAAGAGACGAACAGCAGCGTAAGCCGCACAAAGCTCCTACCTCTGTTCGCTCCCCTAGTGTGCGAGGATACGAACAACTGCCAGACGCAGTATAAGGAACGTTACCCTAGCGGCAACGTCCACCTACGAGTCGAATCACAAGGCCCAGCCAGACCATGTGCCTCAGGCACCTGCCTATGTCCGCTCCCCTAAGAGGTAAGGATACGGACTGCAGCCGAAGCTGTAAGGTATAAGAACGCTACCCTGCCGGTAGCGCTCACCTAGCATAGACAGAGGAATGCCTAGAGGAACGCGCACAGAGCGTCTACTCATATGCATGAACCAAGAGGACTGAGCGCCGGGCGGCGTGCGTCAGGGTCTTATATAGACTCTGTGCCTCATCCAAGATGGAGGACACCAGAGCCAATCGGCTGCCAGAACGACAGGAGTGACGTCATGCTGGCCTATCACCGAGCAAGGCGTCACAAGCACATGACCAGCGACCAATCGGCATAGAAGGTGTCAGAGACATGTGACCTCGTGTCAGCGATGATGTCACCCGCACATGTGCAATGGCTCCAAGATAGGACTTAGTCTCCAGCGCTCGCACATGTGCAGTAGCAAGAAATCTGGACTTAGTCTCCAGCGCTCGCACATGTGCAGTAGCAAGAAATCTGGACTTAGTCTCCAGCGCTCGCACATGTGCAGTAGCAAGAAATCTGGACATAGTCTCCAGTGCTCGCAGCAACCGTAACAGAAGCCTATTTCTCTAAGTTATAGAATAATCAGTAGATTACTTGTAGTATTGTCTTATGCAAAGTTTTTTTTTTTTTTTTTTTTTTGTTTTTTTTTAAATGAATGACTAGGATATTGCGTTTGTGGATTCTCAATTATGTGGTCTTTTGTATCTCGCGCACTAATGTAAATTGATGTGGCTGTAGATATTATCAGAAGATTGGAAGTTGGTGCACACTTGTGTGGTAGTCCTGTGGGTGGAGCTATTGAGTAGGACCGCCCACTGGACTGTTAAGTGAAGCCAGAAGGAGCTAAATTCCAGGTTACACTGAAGCTTTTCCCACAATTCTATACATCTGCTCAGCGCCTCCTGCTCTGTAACGTGAAATATCAACATGGCGCTTCACTAATCTAGTCCAATAGCTCTGCTCTGCAGTGTCAGTAACAATACCGCAGTGCGGCACAAACAGGCGCTTGTCAGATCGTAAAGTTGTGATATGACGCCTGTGTAAACTAGGATTGATCAAAAATAGCTTTATATACGTATAATTTCCAAACTTTGCAAATACCATATACACTGTCATAAAAGCGGAGCAGCAGGATGGTACGCACCGCAGGCCGGGAGGCGGGGCATCGCTGGCCTATTGCAAAATGGGAGTTTAAAGGGACTTCTCCAAAAAACCTTTTGTTTTGGTTTTTTGCTCTTTTATGGTCTTGTTGTTTTTGTTCTCTTGTTTTTTGGTTTTGCTGTTTTGTATATTTTTTTTACTTTTTCTGCTTTGGTGTTATTGTTTTTGTAATTGTGTTTTTGGGGCGGTTTTGTGTTTTTTTTTTTCTTTTTTTTTTTTTTTTTTTTTTTTTTTTATTTTTGTTTTTTACGTTGAGTTTTTTCATTTTTTTTCATGTTTTTGCTTTGTGTTATTCTTTAGTTTTTGTGTTTTTTGTTTTTTTTTTTCCCCTTTCTTTCATGAGACTCTGCCACTGTTGTCTATTGGCTGTGCTGTGCATGGAATTGCAACTTTGCTGTATTAAAATGAATGAATCTGAGCTGCAATACCACATACGGCCCACCGACCAGAGTGGTGCTATTTCAATGCAAAAAATTGTATTTTTGTTTTTTTACAAACCTGAATGATTGTTTTGTATATGACAAGCTGAATATTTATTTCCGATTTCTGCTCGCTGATCCAGCTGCTGATGGAGGCTTTGCCTTTGGAATGGTTAATAATATCTTGGGTTATTTTCGTTTGTTTTGGTTTTTTTTTTTTGTGTTTTATTGATAGAACAGAATACTCTGTCCGCTACGTTAATGATCTGCCCGGGATGACGAAATGTTTATTCCCAGTTTAGGCCTCTATCTGATCTCAGCGTCGCCCCTCTGAGGTCACAGGAAGCCGTCATTTTCCCAACATTGACTTGTTAGCATTTCACAACTGTGTAACCTGGAGTTCAGCGATGGCCGCTTCTCCTATTGCGTCAGTTTGTTGCCTTTATCTAGGTTTCCAGTATGGCTCTATTAATAATAATATTATTTATTATTTTTTCTTACTGGTTTCATGATATATTCAGAACTCGAATGCAACAAGAGTCCATGACTGAGACCATAAACCATATTAAAGGACGAACAAATCAATAATTGGCTTTAATTTTTTATTTCTCTAATAATACGAAGTTAATAAAATGTGCACATACTTATAGCTAGCTTAGCTAGAAAAAAAATAAAGTAGAGAAGTGTACGTAGATATCAGTGTGCTTTTTTTTGTTATTTTTCTGTGCACAAAAAAGGCGATTTTTTTTTTTTTTTTTTTTTTTTTTTTTATCCTTTTTTTTTACATTTTTAGTTCAGGTCTGTTCTGGGTTTTTTTTTTTTTATTTTTTTGACCAATCATATATGATAATGCTCGGGTGCTCAGTACTGGTAACTAGTGATGAGCGGGCACTACCATGCTCAGGTGCTCAGTAATTGTAGCTGGTGATGAGCGGGCACTACCATGCTCAGGTGCTCAGTACTGGTAACTAGTGATGAGCGGGCACTACCATGCTCAGGTGCTCAGTACTGGTAACTAGTGATGAGCGGGCACTACCATGCTCAGGTGCTCAGTACTGGTAACTAGTGATGAGCGGGCACTACCATGCTCAGGTGCTCAGTACTGGTAACTAGTGATGAGCGGGCACTACCATGCTCAGGTGCTCTGTACTCGTAACTGGTGATGAGCGGGCACTACCATGCTTGGGTGCTCTGTACTGGTAACTAGTGATGAGCGGGCACTACCATGCTCGGGTGCTCAGTACTCGTAACTAGTGATGAGCGGGCACTACCATGCTCAGGTGCTCAGTAATTGTAGCTGGTGATGAGCGGGCACTACCATGCTCGGGTGCTCTGTACTCGTAACTGGTGATGAGCGGGCACTACCATGCTCAGGTGCTCAGTAATTGTAGCTGGTGATGAGCGGGCACTACCATGCTCGGGTGCTCTGTACTCGTAACTGGTGATGAGCGGGCACTACCATGCTCAGGTGCTCAGTAATTGTAGCTGGTGATGAGCGGGCACTACCATGCTCGGGTGCTCTGTACTGGTAACTAGTGATGAGCGGGCACTACCATGCTCGGGTGCTCTGTACTCGTAACTGGTGATGAGCGGGCACTACCATGCTCAGGTGCTCAGTAATTGTAGCTGGTGATGAGCGGGCACTACCATGCTCGGGTGCTCTGTACTGGTAACTAGTGATGAGCGGGCACTACCATGCTCGGGTGCTCAGTACTGGTAACTGGTGATGAGCGGGCACTACCATGCTCGGGTGCTCGCTTGTGCAGATACGTCCTGATGAAGCGGATTATCCATTTGCGCCTGTGCCCCCCCGGGAATGACCGCAGTCTGCGACGTTCTTCCCACCTGATGTTTCGCACAGGTGTTGCTATGCCCGGTGGTGGCACAAGCACAGATGGGTAGTCAAAGTCTTGCAAAATCAGGCTGTTACGATGCATATGCAGCCCCCCATGGTGGCGGAAGCAGGTCACAGGGGGGAGGGACCTGTCTATTACTGGCAATGGTCGGTGCTGGTGGGAGCAAATGTGTGTATTGTAATGTATAAAGGCCGTAGAAGCCGATTGGTCCAAAATTTCGAATCAAACCCAATTACAAACACTGCGTTCTATCCAAGAATTCTCGCGTGTGTAACAAGAGATGTACACAAGCTGTCCGATTCCCTTTCCGCGTGGGTACATTATGGCGGTGGTATGCTGGAAATCCGTCCTGACGAGGGGTGGTGTAAATGATCGTCGGCTCTTTTCAGGCCGCGTGTTATTTTCTGCTGGTGTCTGCCAACACTGCGCGGTAAGTGAATGTAAAGTGTCAGTTACTGAGGTCATTAGGAGTATAGCAATGTCATCACGGGAGCAAAACCAACACCAAGAGCCGAGGCAAGTCCCAACAGAGCCGCGTTGTTTGTTGTATTATTATTTATTAACCCTCATTATTTACCCACAAGGCCTTTTTTTTTCTCTCCAGCTTTTGGCCGCCTGCGCGCTTAGTTTTGGAAGCGTCAGCAGCGAGGGCGTGAATGAGCTGGAATGCAATGATTGCGAGGCCGGCTGCGCTCCAGACTAGGAATCAATCCAGTGGGACGCGTCCGTCCTCGTGCCAGCACTCTAATGTTCTGGAGCAAAACGGGACTCATTTCTTCAACATCGGACCTGTATTTAGGCAACACGCTGCTGATTGCTGGCACGCTCCTGCTCCAAGAAAGCCATTAGTTTTGGTCTTTATCGTTCCTTAGTCTTATTTATAGGTAATGTCAGATTTTCAAAATGTCACCATATTATTCCGCTTCTCTCCATTTTGGGCAATGACCTTTTAACGACCACCGATACGCCTTTTAACGGGGGCAGGAAAGGGTACTTATGCCTCTGCAACGCTTTTTAACGGCGCTCAGGAAAAAAGATAGATATAGCACCCCCCACCGTCTGCAAATCTCCGGGGTTTCAGCTACCGGAGACCCTGGAGGGCACGATCCTGGCCGTTTCCGGTCACGTGATCGCCGTTACATATAAAGGTGACCATGCAAAAGTTAATGTAGCGCTGGTAAAAGAAAATGATTGATTTCCCATTTGGCATGATCCAATATCAGATGGGAGATGAAGATCCTCCCCCAGTCTCCTCTGGTCCCCCTCCTGATTACTTACAATAGCAGCCGCACAAGTGACGCGTTAATCGCATTCAACCTGCTCCTTTGATTTCTGTTGCCTGTGACATGTCAGGTCTTGGCTTGTCACCCCCCGCCCCCCCACCCCAGGTCCAGGTCCTGGCTTGTCACCCCTCCCAGGTCCAGGTCTTGGCCTGTCACCCCACCCCCCCAGGTCCAGGTCTTGGCTTGTCACACCTTCCCCCCGCGGGTCCAGGTCTTGGCTTGTCGTCTCCCCCCCCCCCCCTCAGGCTCAGGTCCCGGTCTTGGCTTGTCGTCCCCCCCCCCCCCCCCTCAGGTCCAGGTCTTGGCCTGTCGTCGTTCCCCCCCCCCCCCCCCCTTCAGGTCCAGGTCTTGGCTTTTCGTCGCAGCCCCCCCCCCCAGGTCCAGGTCTTGGCTTATCGTCCCCCCCCCCCAGGTGGTCTTGGCTTGTCGTTTCCCCCACCCCCAGGTGGTCTTGGCTTGTTGTCCCCCCCTCCCCCCAGGTGGTCTTGGCTTGTTGTCCCCCCCTCCCCCCAGGTGGTCTTGGCTTGTCACCCGCCCACCAGGTCCAGGCTGGCCTCCAAACCCCCACCCCCCACCAGGTCCAGGCTGGCCTCCAAACCCCCCCCCCCCATCACCAGGTCCAGGCTGGCCTCCAAACCCCCCCCCCCCCCCCCCCCCATCACCAGGTCCAGGCTGGCCTCCAAAACCCCACCCCTCCAGGTCCAGGCTGGTATCCACCGGTCTTCTGGTACCTCCTCAGTGCCGATCCCCCCCCACGATCCCTCCTTCTCCTTGTCTTCATGCACAGACTTAATCTCAGATTTTCAAACATGACAGCGTGTTATTCATCTTTATTATTCTACTTCTCTCCATTTTGGGCAATGACCTTTTAAGTAGTGGCAACAACATGGCCTGCATAAGTGGTAGGCAGAGTAGGTAGGTGCCTAGGTCACCACTGAGAAGGGGGCTCAAGAATCGGTCTACATTATAGACACACCCCCATGAGAACATATTCCCGGGCGGCTTCAATCTTGGCTTTCCCCCTTGTTTTTTTGGATTGGATGTCGTCGATATATCCACAGTTCCCAGTCCACAAATTCTCAACATCTCCTATCATTAATGTGACCTGCCGTGTTTGGAGGCCTTATTGTTATATTACATTTTTAATCTTCATCCCATAATTATTATTTTTGCGCGGCTTATTCCACGGCGCTTTACATGTGGTCGGATGTCTCTTCAGATTCAGTAAGGTTCCTCTAGTTTTGTTTTCCTCTATGTAGCGGTTATAATCCCCCTTTGTGCTGATCCTATACGTGGGGGAGGGGGGGGTAAAACATCTATTTTATGGTATATACAGCAATGTGTCTTGACAGTATTCCTTGACTCGCGGACAGCACGGGAAGACGTATTGATTTTTTTTGTGGCAAACTACGATGGTTTATTGCATTCTGTAAGGAATGATTGGTAAAGACGGGCCCGTAATAGCGCTCCTGAAAGCAAGATGTCACCTAAGACGTAGCCGATATGGATGGGCACGCCTGGCGAGATGGATGGCGGCATCGGAGGGTGGCTGTCGGGATAATAAAGAATTGGACATGGCTGTGTACTCAGTGTGTGCCAGGAACAGAAGAAGTCTATCTTCAGTCATCGAGACGATAAAGCCTTCCAGATAACAAGGACGTGGAGAGAAAGCGAGAAATCGGCCACCAACCGGCAGAACGAGCCGAAACGGGGGCCTCAAATTAGCTCCGATGGGTCTGATCGTTTCATTACGCGGTTTCATATGTAGTTTTTGTTTAACTTTTGGGTAAGACAGATGTCTTGTACTACAAAAAAATACCAAAAGTCAATGTTTTTCTATATTAAAAATATATATTTAGCACAAACCCATTTAGAACTTGTCCTTAACCTTAGAACACATACCTGGGGCCTCGGAGGCCTGCTAGGTTACTTGTTTTCTATGGTTGCGCATTCTAGGGTTAATGGCCGTAGCTTCATGATGCCCAACCAGGTCCGGCATGAATTCCCAACCGGATTCATCATTGAAAATCAATCAGCAGTTTGAAAATTTGAGACCTGGAGAATAGTCCAGTGGGTGGATCCCAGTAGCTCCTCCCACCCACGTGATTGACATGTCTCTTCCTTTTTGCATTTAGGGGATGTCCTGTCAATCAAAACAAATCGGGCAGTGGGTGTCCGCCCAGTAGACACTTCTTCCTACTGCTCAGACTCTTCTCTGAGCGTTTTACACTATTGGAAACTTTGTTTTCTCTGAAGCAATGCAACTTATAATCGCCCTTCAGTGGCTTAATATTCTGCTGGCCACCATGCTGGCACACTGAGAGCAGGAACATTTGACTCACCTGTCCTCGGCCCTGTTGTCTCCAGCACTGCAGAGAATATGCAGGAGCATAATGAGCGAGGTCGGAAGCAAGTGACAGCAGCACTGCTGCTTCTGGGTCTGTGGTACAGTAAATATGCATGAGCATAATGAGCGAGGTCGGAAGCAAGTGACAGCAGCACTGCTGCTTCTGGGTCTGTGGTACAGTAAATATGCATGAGCATAATGAGCGAGGTCGGAAGCAAGTGACAGCAGCACTGCTGCTTCTGGGTCTGTGGTACAGTAAATATGCATGAGCATAATGAGCGAGGTCGGAAGCAAGTGACAGCAGCACTGCTGCTTCTGGGTCCATGGTACAGTGAATATGCATGAGCATAATGAGTGATCCTGGAAGCAAGTGACAGCAGCACTGCTGTTTCTGGGTCTGTGGTACAGTAAATATGCATGAGCATAATGAATGGTCCCTGAAGCAAGTGACAGCAGCACTGCTGCTTCTGGGTCTGTGGTACAGTAAATATGCATGAGCATAATGAATGGTCCCTGAAGCAAGTGACAGCAGCACTGCTGCTTCTGGGTCTGTGGTACAGTAAATATGCATGAGCATAATGAATGGTCCCTGAAGCAAGTGACAGCAGCACTGCTGCTTCTGGGTCTGTGGTACAGTGAATATGAATGAGCATAATGAGTGATCCTGGAAGCAAGTGACAGCAGCACTGCTGCTTCTGGGTCTGTGGTACAGTGAATATGCATGAGCATAATGAGTGGGCCCAGAGGCAAGTGACAGCAGGGCAGTATAGAAAATAATTTTATTTAAGACCTGTTTTCTCTGGTACGTCACACTGATGTCACAAGGATCACATCAGTGTGTGGTCCGTGTCTCATCCATGCTGCACGAGAAAAATGGACTTGTCTCTGTGGAACAAACGGACATACAGTAATGGATTGGATCCTCCTTATATCATCTGCATTTGGGGTCTTAAGAGACCGTGGACTTGTGTTTTCCATTTTCCAAACCTCTACAGCATTCACACCTATGAAAAAATAGTTCTGCAATCTAGCCACGTGTCCACCATCACTGGCCACCGCTTCCAATAATGGGCTTGTGATTTCAGCCAAAAATGAATCTCCAACGCATGATGTCCCCTTCTTGCTGCAGCGAGTCCGTGACCTGCAGCAGCCGGGTGCAAGCCATTACTGCAATATTCAACTCTACTTTTTAAGTATATTTCCAAAAATGATAAAGTGGATTTTTTAGATTTTGGGGGAAAAGTTTAGGATTGGAAAATTTTTAAAGACTCTTGACTTGGCATGATGTATATACGGTTATTATGAGTAAGGCCAAAAAAACTAGAAGAAACGCCAAAGAAAAAGGAACTGATCCACGTGTGTCACAAATGAGTGCCGGACATCAAAGGAATCGCAGCTCTCTGATGACTTCAGTCATGTGTTTTTTTTTTTTCTTTATTTTTATATTGTTCTTAAAAGAAAAGATTAAGACAGCTGCATGAAAAAAACTTAATTATATGTATTATAATATATTTTATTTATAATTATATAATATATTATAATTTTATTATTTTATTTATCTTAATATAATATTTTTCTTATTTTATTATAATATTTTATTATCATTTAATTTATTTAATTTATTTTATTTCTTATATTTTATTATATTTTAATATTATTTTTATTGTATTATATTATATTATATTTTATAATTTTATTTTTATTTATATTTATTTTATTTTACTTATTTTTTTAATATTATATTATTTTTTTATTTAAATTTGAGTTTATGAATTTATTATATTAATTTCTTATATTTTATTATATTTTAATATTATTTTTATTGTATTATATTATATTTTATTATTTTATTACATTTTATAATTTTATTTTTATTTATATTTATTTTATTTATTTTACTTATTTTTTTAATATTATATTTTTATTTTATTTAAATTTGAGTTTTTCATTTAACTAATTGCCAAGTATGGGGAAACCGGAGTAAGGCGTTGGTGATCACCGACGGCGAGAAAAAAAAAAAAAGATGGGGCATATTGAAGTCCAGCATGCCCAATCTTTCTTTACCTGACATCTTAATGCCATCGTACAAATTAGCCAGGACGTCCCAACGACATTCTGTGCTGATTTTTGCTGGGCCCCCCCCGTCCCCCTTTTTTGCATTACATAGCTGCTGATTATTGTGGCTTCTCTCTTCAGCGTTCTTTTTTTTTTTTTTTTTCCATTCAGTGACATTTAGAAGGATATTGAGTAACGGGACTTTATATGACATTGGTCGAAAAATGTTTCCTGAATGTCAGATTGAGTCTGTAAAGGGTTAATCAGGAATTCACTGGGGATATAAAGTGTGTCCTGGAGGAATCCTGTGGGGTGCGGGAATAATTGGGCCCTGTCTGTGGCAATCCCTCTGCTCCCGGCCAGCTGTCACCGCATCCCGGAGGAGAGACCCGGAATCATGACATGTCAGCAGCTTTATTCATTGTGACTGTGCCGAGCGGCTCCAGATCATCCGGGCTCATACGGCCGGAGGACGGCTACATTCTCACCCAAAGGGGCCGATATCCTCTACTGCAAGTGCACCCACAGGATTTATGGAGCTATTCACACCAGTGGGGTTTTTGTTTTTTGTTTTTTTGTGGATTCATGTGTCCATCCAATTAAACGCTGCACGTCTGATCCCTTTTTTTGTGGACCGTTCAGTGTATGAGGTTCCATTAAAAATAGACGGCACGCGCAAACGTTTTAATGGATATGTATTTTGAGTTTACAAGTACCGAGCATGGTAGTGCCCGCTCATCACTAGTTACTAGTACAGAGCACCTGAGCATGGTAGTGCCCGCTCATCACTAGTTACCAGTACTGAGCACCTGAGCATGGTAGTGCTCGCCCATCACTAGTTACCAGTACTGAGCACCTGAGCATGGTAGTGCCCGCTCATCACTAGTTACCAGTACAGAGCACCTGAGCATGGTAGTGCTCGCCCATCACTAGTTACCAGTACTGAGCACCTGAGCATGGTAGTGTCCGCTCATCACTAGTTACCAGTACAGAGCACCTGAGCATGGTAGTGCTCGCCCATCACTAGTTACCAGTACTGAGCACCTGAGCATGGTAGTGCCCGCTCATCACTAGTTACCAGTACTGAGCACCTGAGCATGGTAGTGCCCGCTCATCACTAGTTACTAGTACAGAGCACCTGAGCATGGTAGTGCCCGCTCATCACTAGTTACCAGTACTGAGCACCTGAGCATGGTAGTGCCCGCTCATCACTAGTTACTAGTACAGAGCACCTGAGCATGGTAGTGCCCGCTCATCACTAGTTACCAGTACTGAGCACCCGAGCATGGTAGTGCCCGCTCATCACTAGTTACCAGTACTGAGCACCCAAGCATGGTAGTGCTCACTCATCACCAGTTACCAGTACTGAGCACCTGAGCATGGTAGTGCTCACTCATCACCAGTTACCAGTACTGAGCACCCGAGCATGGTAGTGCCCACTCATCACTAGTTACCAGTACTGAGCACCCGAGCATGGTAGTGCTCACTCATCACCAGTTACCAGTACTGAGCACCCGAGCATGGTAGTGCCCGCTCATCACTAGTTACCAGTACTGAGCACCCGAGCATGGTAGTGCCCGCTCATCACTAGTTACCAGTACTGAGCACCTG
>NC_134363.1:176938892-176958892 GCF_048569485.1 Anomaloglossus baeobatrachus | reverse complement strand
GAAAACAGGGATTTTCTTATGCGCTTGACCTTAAATGATCAGATCGTCTTTCTTCCACTGGAGATTCCCCTCCATTTCCAATTGTTTATGGTGTTTTATTATAATGACACTCCCGAGACCGGCAGTGATAATAGGAGGACCGCCGGCACGCCGCTCGCATTCATCCGCTTTGAAGTAGGGTTTTTTTTCACTTACTATAGCTTTTGTTTTTGTTTCTTTTTACTTTTTTTTTTATCCATTTTTAGACATTACTTTTTTTATCCCTTTCCCTTTTTTATCCCTTTCCCTTTTTTATCCCTTTCCCTTTTTTATCCCTTTCCCTTTTTTATCCCCTTCCCTTTTTTAGCCCTTTCCCTTTTTTAGCCCTTTCCCTTTTTTCGCCCTTTCCCTTTTTTCGCCCTTTCCCTTTTTTCGCCCTTACCCTTTTTTCGCCCTTTCCCTTTTTTCGCCCTTTCCCTTTTTTAGCCCTTATCCCTTTTTTTAGCCCTTATCCCTTTTTTTAGCCCTTATCCCTTTTTTTTAGCCTTTATCCCTTTTTTTAGCCCTTATCCCTTTTTTTTAGCCTTTATCCCTTTTTTTTAGCCTTTATCCCTTTTTTTTAGCCCTTATCCCTTTTTTTAGCCCTTATCCCTTTTTTTTTTTTAGCCCTTATCCCTTTTTTTTTAGCCCTTTCCCCTTTTTTATATCCCTTTCCCCTTTTTTATATCCCTTTCCCCTTTTTTTAGCCCTTTCCCCTTTTTTTATCCCTTTCCCCTTTTTTTTTATCCCTTTCCCCTTTTTTTTTTATCCCTTTCCCCTTTTTTTTTTATCCCTTTCCCCTTTTTTTTTTATCCCTTTCCCCTTTTTTTTTTATCCCTTTCCCCTTTTTTTTTATCCCTTTCCCCTTTTTTTTTTATCCCTTTCCCCTTTTTTTATCCCTTTCCCCTTTTTATCGTCGCCTATTGCACATTACCAAAAGAACAGTTTCTGATCCAAGAGAACCTGATGAAATCGGCGCCAGAGTATAAAATATATGAAACACCTTTTTATTTTTCAACTTTTGCAATTTTTTTTTATTTTTTTTTTTTTTACCCTAGAAAATTTAATGGATGATTTTTGGGATTTGCAAACTTTTTGATTGAAAGCAGGGAATGTTAAAAGAAAAAATAATCCCTTACTGCTCAGCCAACACCACTTTAGTTGTCCCTATCGGTCTCTGCTTCCTCTCTGCAGTGATCACATGCCCTACATCACCGCTGATTGGCTGCAGTGGTCACTAGAATGATGTATAAGTGAGTGATTGCTTTTGAAAGTAGCACTGACGTGGTGGTGGCAGAGATTTTCACAAGTGATTTCTGTTTTTACTGTTTAGTGAATGTTTAAAGCATCCTGGAAAACCCCCTTAGGGTATGTGCCCACGATCCGGACATGCTGCGTCCTGGAGGCGTTGTGTCCTCTCCTGTGGGGCCGCGAGTACTGACCGCAGGAGACCGCAGCTGCCCGTGCCCACGATCAGGGTCCTGGATGCAACGGGTCTTCTCCTGCGGGGCCACGAGTACTGACCGCAGGAGACCGCAGCTGCCCGTGCCCACGATCAGGGTCCTGGACACAGCGGGTCCTCTCCTGTGGGGCCGCGAGTACTGACCGCAGGAGACCGCAGCTGCCCGTGCCCACGATCAGGGTCCTGGACACAGCGGGTCCTCTCCTGTGGGGCCGCGAGTACTGACCGCAGGAGACCGCAGCTGCCCGTGCCCACGATCAGGGTCCTGGATGCAGCGGGTCTTCTCCTGCGGGGCCGTGAGTACTGACCGCAGGAGACCGCAGCTGCCCGTGCCCACGATCAGGGTCCTGGACACAGCGGGTCCTCTCCTGTGGGGCCGCGAGTACTGACCGCAGGAGACCGCAGCTGCCCGTGCCCACGATCAGGGTCCTGGACACAGCGGGTCCTCTCCTGTGGGGCCGCGAGTACTGACCGCAGGAGACCGCAGCTGCCCGTGCCCACGATCAGGGTCCTGGACGCAGCGGGTCTTCTCCTGCGGGGCCGCGAGTACTGACCGCAGGAGACCGCAGCTGCCCGTGCCCACTATCAGGGTCCTGGACACAGCGGGTCCTCTCCTGTGGGGCCGCGAGTACTGACCGCAGGAGACCGCAGTTGCCTACGATCAGGGTTTGGGTTGCTGTGGACTTTCTCAGTTCTCCCTGCAGAGAACACTCGTGGCTCCGCAGCATAAATTGACATGCTGTGGCTCGGGACTCTGCGCTGCAGGTGAGTTTACGCTGCGGGAAAAACAAGCACAGAGGTCAGGAGATTTCTAGAAATGCATCCTCTGTGCTTCTACCGTACAACGTGGTGTTTTAGACGTAGCGAAAACACGCTTCCAAAAAACGCGGTGATCCCTGATCACTGACTTCCAGCCTTAAAGTGCCCAAAACATGCAACACCTGCTGATTTTGGGGGAGCTTCCCAACTATGCATAGAGGGAGGGGGCGCCTCGACAGTAGATGTTGAACGAAAATAAGATTGTGCAGATTGGTTTCAGCATGCACGCATATTTATTGCGGGTGTCGGACCCTCCCCGACCGGTTACTGGTGACCAGATAATGAATTTTCGGCTTTAAATTGTTGGCATAAAATCATGATGAGATTTGTGACATTGTATGTTCCTTATGAAAAGTTAGAGCTGAAAAATGTGGAAATATGTGACCTTTTTTTTGCCCAAAATCCAAAGTGATTTTTTTTTTTTAGTGTTCTTAGGACGATCTGCAGAACGAAGGAGGTTACCAAAAAAAAAATCAGAGTGCTCCTATAAGTCGAGCGCATTGGAAAAACATCCACAAAGTGTCTCCGCGCAGTAAACGTCCCGATAGCTTGTGACATCCGTAGCGGGAATCTATTTTTTTAATCCGAGTTTTCTATGAACTGGATGCTTTTGGATTTTCTACCCGCAAATTCCCCGTTTTCTAGCGATCGCCTCCATCATTCCAGCGAGGGAAAATCTGCAGACGCTTTTACCTTTTATATGTAAATTGTTGCTTATTCTGCGACATCTGCCGTAACGAGGGCAAGATGTTGTCGCGCAGGAGTCTGGAGGGTGTACGGGTCTATCGATTTGCTGCCTGGATTCTCTCGTAGAGAGCTGTGGAGGCCGTGATGGATGGACAGATGATTTATTCCAGTCTAGTTAACGGTTTGTAAATGTCATTTTACATTTTCTGCAATTACCGTACATTACATGCGTTAAACGCAGCGGCTCGTCAATAGCTGGAGGCAGAGGAAGCCAAATACGTGGCGCTGTAGGGCATTCATAGACCAGTTTCTAGTTCCTAGATCCACTTTGAAGCTATTAGTGCAATCTTGCGCATGTGCAGTCAGTGCACGGCGCATGCACAGTACATTACGGACTCCCTTCAACAGGAACCAGACCAGGGCACATGTTCATCCCTGAAACTTATGCATTAATTTACAAATCCCTTCTTATATTTTCTGCCTCTAATTTATCCCATTGCAGAAAAAAATAATTTTAGAACAAGATGCAAAAGAGTGCAGTTAGGACGGGACGTTACACAACTTTTTCATCAACCTCACCAATTATGACTCACCCATGCGCAAAAATATGGAATTTCTGTGAAATTTTGCACATAGGTCGTACGTGCCCTGCGCATGCGCAGTAAATCACTTTTCACTGAATGGAGAGTACTGTACATTTTATGCTGAGCACATGTACCGTCCACTATTCTGTGGGCAGGAACGAACATCACCGATGTACTGTGCATGCCCCATTCCGAGCATGCGCTATACCGAGCATGCACCAGCTTCACAATCGGGCCTATGTTATAGTGGCTGCTAAGCGATTTCAGTCTAGAATTTAGGGGTTGTGCTAGGTGGGAATTAAAAGGCGCACCGGCCCACCTTCAATGCACTTTAAGCCTAATTTAACACCATATTTACCGAATTATAACATGCACTTTTTTCCCCTGGGGGTGTGTCTTACAGTCTGGATATGGCTTACCGCGGCGGTGGTGGAGTGGGGTCATGGGAGGCATCATCACCAGCGATACTAAAGGCTCGGAGGAGCAGTGGAGCGGCTCAGGAGGGCCACAGCACGGGATGTCTCAGCGGCAGGTGCATTGATCTGACTGCAGGCCGTTGAATCTCCTGTAGTTGATGCGATGGACTTCAACAAAATGGCCGCAGAGACGGCACATGCACAGAATGACACAATGGACTTCAAGAAAATGGCCACTGAGTCCTATCTGCACATACGCCGCCTCCGCGGCCATTTTCTTGAAGTCCATCTAGTCATCCGCAGGTGATCCAACAGACCCCACAGTCAGATCAATGGCACCCGCTGCAGACACTGCCCGTCCTGTGATCCTCCAGAGTGGTTGCACTGCAATGACACCCCCACAGCCCACCGGCAGATCAATTGTGCTCGCTGCCATCCCATCACCCTCGAGCCCGCAGTATCGCCAACCCTTCTGAGCCGCAACACCCCCTCCTCTGAGCCTGCGGCATCGCTGACCCTGCCTCCTGTGACCTTCCTGAGCTGCTACACCACCGCCACCGCTCCCCCTGGTGAGCATTAAGATTAAGACGCACTAGGATTATAAGACGGACCCTCATATTAACATTAAAAATTATTTTCCTTCTCTAAATATGGGTTGTGTTTTATAATCCCGGTGCCTCTTTTTTATAATCCCGGTGCCTCTTTTTTATAATCCCGGTGCCTCTTTTTTATAATCCCGGTGCCTCTTTTTTATAATCCCGGTGCCTCTTTTTTATAATCCCGGTGCCTCTTTTTTATAATCCCGGTGCCTCTTTTTTATAATCCCGGTGCCTCTTTTTTATAATCCCGGTGCCTCTTTTTTATAATCCCGGTGCCTCTTTTTTATAATCCCGGTGCCTCTTTTTTATAATCCCGGTGCCTCTTTTTTATAATCCCGGTGCCTCTTTTATAATCCAGTGCGTCTTATAACATGAAAAATATGTAATGGTTTCAGGTGGATTTTCTCTTCAGTGCAGCACCACTTTGGGGCAATAACAGTAAACTGGACCTGCACAATAATGCACCTCATTCCCTGCCCCTAAATTTACAGACTGTCTCCTTTTACTATCATACTATATGTGCACAAAAAGCTCGGCTGACACCACACTCCGGTGGCGGTGAGCTTCATTATTTCATTGGCCACAGATTGGCGGCGCACGCTCCGTAGAGTAAACACGGGCAATGCGGTTTTGTTTGCATTTTTTGAGCCATTTTTCTGGCATTACGACTCAACTTTTGGAAGACTTTTACAAGTGTACAGGCCGCTGCCCCCCAAAATGCCAGGGATTGTGTTCTTACTCTTGTATGGCTGTAGGTAGGTAACATACAGACACAGGGTTGCGG
This sequence comes from Anomaloglossus baeobatrachus, assembly GCF_048569485.1. Taxonomy (NCBI): domain Eukaryota; kingdom Metazoa; phylum Chordata; class Amphibia; order Anura; family Aromobatidae; genus Anomaloglossus; species Anomaloglossus baeobatrachus. The sequence continues at coordinate 176,953,523 of NC_134363.1, read as the reverse complement.
TACTGTAGCTAAAGGGGGATCTGTAGGTGGAAAGAGGGGGATAGGTCGCACCATCTGTCCCTCTGCTCCGGTTGCGGCTGACGCAGCGCAGACCCCTCCTGACATCACCCCCTTTCCCACGTGTGCGCTACATCAACAGCTGTCACCAGTTAAGATACTATTTCCTCTTCTTTCGGAGTAGTTCCTGACAGTTGCTACAAACTTGCTCTTTTTTCCTCTTCTTTCTTTGACTTTTTTTTATGTATTTATCTTATATTGTAACTTGTATCCTCCTGTGTAAAGTGGAGGAGGAGGACGAGGACGGCTGCCGGAACGGCTCCTCTCCCATTTGCCTTTTGCAACAATTTATACTGTTTGCAGTGGAACAAGCGCGGGCTGTAAAGTGTTGTGCGGTGGTAATTCTCTTATCCCCGCGACCTTCGTGTGGTGCCAAGAGATTATGGGTTGGAGGGAAAGGGGGGGCCGGGGGGGGGGTGAGGTCACGTTTAGACGACTTTAATTTATTGACTTGTGAATGTGTTTGCTTTCTGAGCTTTATAGCATTGAATTTACAGACTAGTGAAGTTGGATTTTGGCAGATGCCTATGGGGGTAAGGATTACGTGTGATATGAGCAGAATTAGAGATGGCAGAGAATGGGATTTCACAATAAAAAAAAAAAAATTTGCATTTGCCAAAACACTTTTGTGAACTAATTAGTTTTGATCAGACTCCGTCCCTTTAAGAGCAGCCCTTTAAAGAGCTATATCCGGATGGAGTTATCTGTGAGTGCATAAGATGCCGAAGACAAAATGACTGATGTCTGACTGTGCTCATTAAGGATTTTTTGGACACTGGTTTCTCCAGCCTCTGTGTATACCCGTACCGTCCACAGAGAATCCCAGCCTCTGTGTATAGCCGTACCGTCCACAGAGAGAATCCCAGCCTCTGTGTATACCCGTACCGTCCAACAGGGAGAATCCCAGCCTCTGTGTATACCCGTACCGTCCAACAGAGAGAATCCCAGCCTCTGTGTATAGCCGTACCGTCCACAGAGAGAATCCCAGCCTCTGTGTATAGCCGTACCGTCCAACAGAGAGAATCCCAGCCTCTGTGTATACCCGTACCGTCCAACAGAGAGAATCCCAGCCTCTGTGTATACCCGTACCGTCCAACAGAGAGAATCCCAGCCTCTGTGTATACCCGTACCGTCCAACAGAGAGAATCCCAGCCTCTGTGTATATCCGTACCGTCCAACAGAGAGAATCCCAGCCTCTGTGTATACCCGTACCGTCCAACAGAGAGAATCCCAGCCTCTGTGTATATCCGTACCATCCAACAGAGAGAATCCCAGCCTCTGTGTATACCCGTACCGTCCACAGAGAGAATCCCAGCCTCTGTGTATACCCGTACCGTCCAACAGAGAGAAGCCCAGCCTCTGTGTATACCCGTACCGTCCAACAGAGAGAATCCCAGCCTCTGTGTATACCCGTACAGTCCAACAGAGAGAATCCCAGCCTCTGTGTATACCCGTACCGTCCAACAGAGAGAATCCCAGCCTCTGTGTATAGCCGTACCGTCCAACAGAGAGAATCCCAGCCTCTGTGTATACCCGTACCGTCCAACAGAGAGAATCCCAGCCTCTGTGTATACCCGTACCGTCCAACAGAGAGAATCCCAGCCTCTGTGTATACCCGTACCGTCCAACAGAGAGAATCCCAGCCTCTGTGTATACCCGCACCGTCCAACAGAGAGAATCCCAGCCTCTGTGTATACCCGTACCGTCCAACAGAGAGAATCCCAGCCTCTGTGTATACCCATACCGTCCACAGAGAGAGAGAATCCCAGCCTCTGTGTATACCCGTACCGTCCAACAGAGAGAATCCCAGCCTCTGTGTATACCCGTACCATCCAACAGAGAGAATCCCAGCCTCTGTGTATACCCGTACCGTCCACAGAGAGAATCCCAGCCTCTGTGTATACCCGTACCATCCAACAGAGAGAATCCCAGCCTCTGTGTATACCCGTACCGTCCAACAGAGAGAATCCCAGCCTCTGTGTATACCCGTACCGTCCAACAGAGAATCCCAGCCTCTGTGTATACCCGTACCGTCCAACAGAGAGAATCCCAGCCTCTGTGTATACCCGTACCGTCCACAGAGAGAGAGAATCCCAGCCTCTGTGTATAGCCGTACCGTCCAACAGAGAGAATCCCAGCCTCTGTGTATACCCGTACCGTCCAACAGAGAGAATCCCAGTCTCTGTGTATACCCGTACCGTCCACAGAGAGAATCCCAGCCTCTGTGTATACCCGTACCGTCCAACAGAGAGAATCCCAGCCTCTGTGTATACCCGTACCGTCCAACAGAGAGAATCCCAGCCTCTGTGTATACCCGTACCGTCCACAGAGAGAGAGAATCCCAGCCTCTGTGTATACCCGTACCGTCCAACAGAGAGAATCCCAGCCTCTGTGTATACCCGTACCGTCCAACAGAGAGAATCCCAGCCTCTGTGTATACCCGTACCGTCCACAGAGAGAGAGAATCCCAGCCTCTGTGTATACCCGTACCGTCCAACAGAGAGAATCCCAGCCTCTGTGTATACCCGTACCATCCAACAGAGAGAATCCCAGCCTCTGTGTATACCCGTACCATCCAACAGAGAGAATCCCAGCCTCTGTGTATACCCGTACCGTCCAACAGAGAGAATCCCAGCCTCTGTGTATACCCGTACCGTCCAACAGAGAATCCCAGCCTCTGTGTATACCCGTACCGTCCAACAGAGAGAATCCAGCCTCTGTGTATACCCGTACCGTCCAACAGAGAGAATCCCAGCCTCTGTGTATACCCGTACCGTCCAACAGAGAGAATCCCAGCCTCTGTGTATACCCGTACCGTCCACAGAGAGAGAGAATCCCAGCCTCTGTGTATACCCGTACCGTCCACAGAGAGAGAGAATCCCAGCCTCTGTGTATACCGTACCGTCCAACAGAGAGAATCCCAGCCTCTGTGTATACCCGTACCGTCCAACAGAGAGAATCCCAGCCTCTGTGTATACCCGTACCGTCCAACAGAGAGAATCCCAGCCTCTGTGTATACCCGTACCGTCCAACAGAGAGAATCCCAGCCTCTGTGTATACCCGTACCGTCCAACAGAGAGAATCCCAGCCTCTGTGTATACCCGTACCGTCCACAGAGAGAGAGAATCCCAGCCTCTGTGTATACCCGTACCGTCCAACAGAGAGAATCCCAGCCTCTGTGTATACCCGTACCATCCAACAGAGAGAATCCCAGCCTCTGTGTATACCCGTACCGTCCACAGAGAGAATCCCAGCCTCTGTGTATACCCGTACCATCCAACAGAGAGAATCCCAGCCTCTGTGTATACCCGTACCGTCCAACAGAGAGAATCCCAGCCTCTGTGTATACCCGTACCGTCCAACAGAGAGAATCCCAGTCTCTGTGTATACCCGTACCGTCCACGGAGAGAATCCCAGCCTCTGTGTATAGCCGTACCGTGCAACAGAGAGAATCCCAGCCTCTGTGTATACCCGTACCGTCCAACAGAGAGAATCCCAGCCTCTGTGTATACCCGTACCTTCCAACAGAGAGAATCCCAGCCTCTGTGTATACCCGTACCATCCAACAGAGAGAATCCCAGCCTCTGTGTATACCCGTACCGTCCAACAGAGAGAATCCCAGTCTCTGTGTATACCCGTACCGTCCACAGAGAGAATCCCAGCCTCTGTGTATAGCCGTACCGTGCAACAGAGAGAATCCCAGCCTCTGTGTATACCCGTACCGTCCAACAGAGAGAATCCCAGCCTCTGTGTATACCCGTACCGTCCAACAGAGAGAATCCCAGCCTCTGGGTATACCCGTACCGTCCAACAGAGAGAATCCCAGCCTCTGTGTATACCCGTACCGTCCAACAGAGAGAATCCCAGCCTCTGTGTATACCCGTACCTTCCAACAGAGAGAATCCCAGCCTCTGTGTATACTTGTACCTTCCAACAGAGAGAATCCCAGCCTCTGTGTATACCCGTACCGTCCAACAGAGAATCCCAGCCTCTGTGTATACCCGTACCGTCCAACAGAGAGAATCCCAGCCTCTGTGTATACCCGTACCGTCCACAGAGAGAATCCCAGCCTCTGTGTATACCCGTACCGTCCAACAGAGGGAATCCCAGCCTCTGTGTATAGCCGTACCTTCCAATAGAGAGAATCCCAGCCTCTGTGTATACCCGTACCGTCCAACAGAGAGAATCCCAGCCTCTGTGTATACCCGTACCATCCAACAGAGAGAATCCCAGCCTCTGTGTATACCCGTACCGTGCAACAGAGAGAATCCCAGCCTCTGTGTATACCCGTACCGTCCAACAGAGAGAATCCCAGCCTCTGTGTATAGCCGTACCGTGCAACAGAGAGAATCCCAGCCTCTGTGTATACCCGTACCGTCCAACAGAGAGAATCCCAGCCTCTGTGTATACCCGTACCATCCAACAGAGAGAATCCCAGCCTCTGTGTATACCCGTACCGTCAACAGAGAGAATCCCAGCCTCTGTGTATACCCGTACCATCCAACAGAGAGAATCCCAGCCTCTGTGTATACCCGTACCGTCCAACAGAGAGAATCCCAGCCTCTGTGTATACCCATACCGTCCAACAGAGAGAATCCCAGCCTCTGTGTATACCCGTACCGTCCAACAGAGAGAATCCCAGCCTCTGTGTATACCCGTACCGTCCAACAGAGAGAATCCCAGCCTCTGTGTATAGCCGTACCGTCCAACAGAGAGAATCCCAGCCTCTGTGTATACCCGTACCGTCCAACAGAGAGAATCCCAGCCTCTGTGTATACCCGTACCGTCCAACAGAGAGAATCCCAGCCTCTGTGTATACCCTACCGTCCAACAGAGAGAATCCCAGCCTCTGTGTATACCATACCCGTACCGTCCACAGAGAGAGAGAATCCCAGCCTCTGTGTATACCCGTACCTTCCAACAGAGAGAATCCCAGCCTCTGTGTATACCCGTACCGTCCAACAGAGAGAATCCCAGCCTCTGTGTATACCCGTACCTTCCAACAGAGAGAATCCCAGCCTCTGTGTATACCCGTACCTTCCAACAGAGAGAATCCCAGCCTCTGTGTATACCCGTACCGTCCAACAGAGAGAATCCCCGGCTCTGACGCTCGAGGCTCCATTTAGAACATTGAGGATCAAACAGCCGGATTCTTCCTTTTCTTTGCTGATTGTGTTGGCCTTGGGAGCGCTGAGTCCTGGGCTTCATTGCGAGGAGGAACGAATGCTATAACCATACAGTGCAGACTATAGGAAGCTCATTCTGCTCTGTAACCTCATCTCTCTTCTCCTGAGCACCTTCTAAGCTCATTTATGACCACATCTCTGATTTTAGGTTTATATCTACTTAGAAGATTGGTCAGAAGAAAAGAGGTAAGATCACAGAATAGTATGCGCTCGCTGAAGGACTCCCTGGTGACTCGTTCTGCAGGTTCATACCTGTTGATACACAGAGGACATAGAAGCCCGGCGATCCAAACCTTTTGTTGAAGAAGAAAAAATATATAAAAATTATTGCTTTGCAAAAGGCGTCCATATGCTTGTAGAAATTTAAATTTGCGACAAGGGGATATATATAAATCTCCCCTTGTCGCAAATTTAAATTTCTACAAGCATATGGACGCCTTTTGCAAAGCAATAATTTTTATATATTTTTTCTTCTTCAACAAAAATATATATTATAGTGTATATGTATATTATAGTGCATATGTATAATATATATATAGTGTGTGTGTGTGTGTGTGTGTGTGTGTGTGTGTGTGTGTGTATATGTATATATATATATATATATATGTATGTATATGTATGCATGTATGTGTGTGTGTGTGTGTATATATATATATATATAGATAGATAGATATAGATATATGTATGTGTGTGTATAGTATATTTTTTATAACATATAAAATCTAAACTTTTTAAAAGAAATATACATATATATTTATTAACTGTCTTATTATTTTTTTTCTGTTAAATTATATATTTTGTAAAGTTTATATTACATTTTTTTAAAAAAATATCTTTTAAAAAGGTGTGTGTATGTGTGTATATATATGTATGTGTGTATGTATATATATATATATATATATATATATAAAATATATATTAATGTATGTATGTATGTATATATATATGTGTGTGTATATATATGTATATAATATAAAAAAAAATCTTTTTAAAAAGTTAAAATATATATTTGTTTTCTAAGTTACAAAAAATATAGCTTTTCTCAAAAAATGTATTTTCTTTAAAACTAAAGTTTTGTTTTTTTTTTTTTTTCATTCTCTCCCCAAAATCGCTGTTAGAATTGTTACTTTAGTGGTTTGGAGAAAGTTCAGGCTGTTCAATGAAACTTTCTCTTTATTTTTTTTATATCCCCATTAATAAAATGTTCTTGTATCACATGAGCGGTGACATCCTCCTGGAACACCCCCGGTCCTCGCTGTTATTGATTTCTCTGTTGTAATGTTTGTTAGTAGCTTGGTGTTCTGGATTCTGGCATATAATCCGGCCGCTCCTGTTTCGGAGCTGTCTGCACTTGGCCATCACTCAGGACATTAGTGGTCCGCGCCGGCACCGTCCAGTACTGCAGTGTTCCTCCTCTCCGCGGCCGGCGCGGTCTGCACGTGCTTCAGTGTTCAACATTGGATTTGACATTTATAATCCAGTGCGAAAATGAGCGCGGTGACCTCACGGGGGGTCCGCGGCACAATCACCATGTGCAGGACGACGCCTGTAATCTGAACAGGCACCAAGACGGACCGAAACATTAATCGATTTTCAGATGTGTATGCTCGAAAATATTTTTAACCCTTTAGGACCCAGATCATTACGATTTTGGCGATACAAAACGGAGGACGGGTTCTAATCTGGAGATTGTGTGGGGAGGTATCAGGAGATTAGGACAGAGATGTATGGAGAGGACAGGTATATACTGGAGATTGAAAGGAGGTATCAGGAGATTAGGGCAGAGATGTATGGAGAGGACTGGTATATACTGGAGATTATATGTGAGGAGGTATCAGGAGATTAGGGCAGAGATCTATGGAGAGGACAGGTTATATACTGGAGATTATATGTGAGGAGGTATCAGGAGATTAGGGCAGAGATGTATGGAGAGGACTGGTATATACTGGAGATTGAGGAGGTATCAGGAGATTAGGGCAGAGATGTATGGAGAGGACTGGTATATACTGGAGATTATATGTGGGGGAGGTATCAGGAGATTAGGGCAGAGATGTATGGAGAGGACTGGTATATACTGGAGATTATATGTGAGGAGGTATCAGGAGATTAGGGCAGAGATCTATGGAGAGGACAGGTTATATACTGGAGATTATATGTGAGGAGGTATCAGGAGATTAGGGCAGAGATGTATGGAGAGGACTGGTATATACTGGAGATTGAGGAGGTATCAGGAGATTAGGGCAGAGATGTATGGAGAGGACTGGTATATACTGGAGATTGGGGAGGTATCAGGAGATTAGGGCAGAGATGTATGGAGAGGACGGGTTATATACTAGAGATTATATGTGAGGAGGTATCAGGAGATTAGGACTGAGATGTATGGAGATTATGGGTTGTGCGCAGCCTCATAACTCGGTGTACGGAGCCGTGGCACCCCGGCGCGGTGTGAGGCCAAGTTCACAATTCAAGTTTCATAAATTTCCTAGGAAGAAGAGATTTCCAAGATGTCTGTGATGTCAGCGGTTGCTGGAGAATTGATGAGCTGAATATTCTCCTACATAGTTTGGTATGTCAGCGGTATGTCTTGATGATATTGTGGTTACTGCTGACTCGTGGCACCTTGCGTGGTCCTGTGGGCTGTGATCCGTCGATGGCTCCCGGGCTGTGGTGGTTGGAGCAGTCAGGCCCGCTGCTCGGTGGTGATTTGTTCTTGGAAATTTTCAGCGCTCTCATCTGAGGTGACGCACACGCATTGGCAGAGCGAATACCCATGTGTGTTAAAAAATAACCTGATGTGGTAGGAAGGAGCCGGTTATTTTTACATGGGCAGCTCCTCCTGGGAGAGATCGGAGGCTTCTGCACTGGCATGTGTAAACACACGAGATCTGGAAGGGCGCCAGTGGGAATGTAGGGACTTTTCTTGTCAAGTATCAGTCAGGCATGCAATGTAAATCCCTGAAATGATAACGAAAATTCATGAAAAATTATCCAGAAAGGCTGAGGATCCAAAAGTCAGATATCAAGGTTTGGAATTTCCAGGTATGCCCCATTTACTCTGCCTTTCCCCCCCCCGTTGGACTCTTTCTGCCCCACCCTCCCCGTGCACTCTTTCTGCCCCACCCTCCCCGTGCACTCTTTCTGCTCCCCCCCCATCCCCCATGCACTCTTTCTGCTTCCCCCCGCCCCCGTGCACTCTTTCTGCTCCCCCCGCCCCCGTGCACTTTCTGCTCCCCCCGCCCCCGTGCACTCTTTCTGTCTTTCTGCTCCCCCCCCGTGCAATCTTTCTGCCCCCCCCGTGCACTCTTTCTGCCCCCCCCCGTGCACTCTTTCTGCTCCCCCCCGTGCACTCTTTCTGCTCCCCCCCGTGCACTCTTTCTGCTCCCCCCCGTGCACTCTTTCTGCTCCCCCCGTGCACTCTTTCTGCTCCCCCCCCGTGCACTCTTCTGCTCCCCCCCGTGCACTCTTTCTGCTCCCCCCCGTGCACTCTTTCTGCTCCCCCCGTGCACTCTTTCTGCTCCCCCCGTGCACTCTTTCTGCTCCCCCCGTGCACTCTTTCTGCTCCCCCCGTGCACTCTTTCTGCTCCCCCCGTGCACTCTTTCTGCTCCCCCCGTGCACTCTTTCTGCTCCCCCCGTGCACTCTTTCTGCTCCCCCGTGCACTCTTTCTGCTCCCCCCGTGCACTCTTTCTGCTTCCCCCCCCGCACTCTTTCTGCTCCCCCCCCGTGCACTCTTTCTGCTCCCCCCCCGTGCACTCTTTCTGCTCCCCCCCGTGCACTCTTTCTGCTCCCCCCCCGTGCACTCTTTCTGCTCCCCCCCGTGCACTCTTTCTGCTCCCCCCCCCGTGCACTCTTTCTGCTCCCCCCCGTGCACTCTTTCTGCTCCCCCCCCGTGCACTCTTTCTGCTCCCCCCCCCGTGCACTCTTTCTGCTCCCCCCCCGTGCACTCTTTCTGCTCCCCCCCCCGTGCACTCTTTCTGCTCCCCCCCCCGTGCACTCTTTCTGCTCCCCCCCCCGTGCACTCTTTCTGCTCCCCCCCCCCCCGTGCACTCTTTCTGCTCCCCCCCCCGTGCACTCTTTCTGCTCCCCCCCCCGTGCACTCTTTCTGCTCCCCCCCCGTGCACTCTTTCTGCTCCCCCCCCGTGCACTCTTTCTGCTCCCCCCCCGTGCACTCTTTCTGCTCCCCCCCCCGTGCACTCTTTCTGCTCCCCCCCCCGTGCACTCTTTCTGCTCCCCCCCCCCCCGTGCACTCTTTCTGCTCCCCCCCCCCGTGCACTCTTTCTGCTCCCCCCCCCCGTGCACTCTTTCTGCTCCCCCCCCCCCCGTGCACTCTTTCTGCTCCCCCCCGTGCACTCTTTCTGCTCCCCCCCGTGCACTCTTTCTGCTCCCCCCCGTGCACTCTTTCTGCTCCCCCCCGTGCACTCTTTCTGCTCCCCCCCGTGCACTCTTTCTGCTCCCCCCGTGCACTCTTTCTGCTCCCCCCCCGTGCACTCTTTCTGCTCCCCCCCCCCACTGCACTCTTTCTGCTCCCCCCCGTGCACTCTTTCTGCTCCCCCCCGTGCACTCTTTCTGCTCCCCCCCCGTGCACTCTTTCTGCTCCCCCCCGTGCACTCTTTCTGCTCCCCCCCGTGCACTCTTTCTGCTCCCCCCCGTGCACTCTTTCTGCTTTCCCCCGTGCACTCTTTCTGCTTTCCCCCGTGCACTCTTTCTGCTCCCCCCGTGCACTCTTTCTGCTCCCCCGTGCACTCTTTCTGCTCCCCCCGTGCACTTTCTGCTCCCCCCGTGCACTCTTTCTGCTCCCCCCGTGCACTCTTTCTGCTCCCCCCGTGCTCTTTCTGCTCCCCCCGTGCACTCTTTCTGCTCCCCCCCGTGCACTCTTTCTGCTCCCCCCGTGCACTCTTTCTGCTCCCCCCGTGCACTCTTTCTGCTCCCCCCGTGCACTCTTTCTGCTCCCCCCGTGCACTCTTCTGCTCCCCCCGTGCACTCTTTTTGCTCCCCCCGTGCACTCTTTTTGCTCCCCCCGTGCACTCTTTTTGCTCCCCCCCGTGCACTCTTTTTGCTCCCCCCGTGCACTCTTTTGCTCCCCCCGTGCACTTTCTGCTCCCCCCGTGCACTCTTTCTGCTTCCCCCCCCCCCCGTGCCCTTTCTGCTTCCCCCCCCCTGTGCACTCTTTCTGCTTTGCTCCCCCCCCCCCCCCGTGCACTTTCTGCTTACCCCCCCCCCCCGTGCACTCTTTCTGCTCCACCCCCGTGCACTCTTTCTGCTCCACCCCCCCCCCCCCCGTGCACTTTCTGCCCCCCTTCCCTTTCCCCTGTGCACTCTTTCTGCTTTTTTTTTTTTTTTTCTCTTTTCCCCTGGTGCAGTCTTTCTACATTGCTCTTTTCAGGCTACCTTGTGTAGTGCCACACTTAAGTGCCACATCTGTCTTGAGACTGGTTCACTGTTGTTGTGCACCACGGTCAGCCCGCTTGCTCAGCTCTTTACATTGCTCCCATATAAATGGATGGATAGAGCGACACATGCGCAGCCGCCTTTCCACTGGTAGCAATTACTGGTGAATTAATAAAATAAATAGTATAATACTTGGGAATTTCAGCAGTATCTTTACAAATCGTACCTAAGGGATCAATGTAACTGCATGCTCAGCCTCTTCTTTACAGACCTCTTATGATGGGACCTTTTGTTCTGGAGAGGTGGGACCTGCATATCTTCCCTTGCATCTATGTACAGTGCACCATGATACATCCTTCTACCAATGGTTGTACTGGCCTATGGACCACTTTTTGATCAATTCCTGTCCGGATTCTGAGGTCCCCATCCTTTTCTAGAACATAAGGTTACAAGATATAAGCACTCACCCGAGTACTACTACTCCAATACTAAGGACTCACCGTGTAGACTTTCTATCACCTTTGTCTTCAGTTTTGGTGGAGAGCAGCACTTGATAAAGATCTCCCTTTATTCTTGTGAACAATGGGTAGCTCAATTCTGAACCCCCCCCCCCCCCCCCCCCGATCACAACTTCTGTCAGGTCTGACACACCAAAAAAGAAAATGTAATAATTAGTTTTATAATTTTGAGGCTTTGGTTTATATTGGATAAGTGTTGGATATTCTTTCAAGGGGACCATTCACCCAGTCAGAAGTGGCCAATTCTTGCTCCTATTCGGTCTGCTCCGCCGAGTCATCCAATTCTGTAATTTTGATATCTATCCATTATACGGTTCCAAAGGTAAGGGCGTTTGTATTTGATGCATGTTCCTCAGGGGCGTGTCTTTAGGCTCCTCTGCATAATTACCCTGCGAGCCACACCCCCTTTTTAAAGACCATAAAAATTAGCACTGAATGTAAAGACCCATAACTCGAGAACCGTATGTCCGATTTAAAAAAAATAAAAAAGAGAACGTTCAGGGGAGCAAGGGGAATAAAAGAGGTTAACAACTGTCCACGTTTGACCTGTTAATCATGTAACTATTCGATATCTAAGTTGTATAATGCCTGTTTTGTAAGTAGCCAGTTTGTTGCTCTTCTTTTGATATGTGAACGACTCTCCTGCTGTAAACAGTCATCCCCTCATGTAAGGGCACATAAGCTTCAAGATCACGCAGCCATCAGATGATCGGTCATTAGTCAGTATCAGACTGGAAAAAAAAAAGCAAGCAAATAACAAAAACAGAACTCAAACAACCTCCGTTCTAAGCAAAACTGGAAGTCGTGCTGCAACGTGCCCCTTACCCGACCGCGTGTGATGGACTCAGCAGCAAGTGAGCAAATCCAGTAACGTTGTGTTCTTGGCATCCCTCACCGCAGCTGGGCTGATGTCATTATTCATGCTGCTCCGTAATGACTCCAAGATGAGTGCAGCGACGCGGCACTTATTTTTTATGCTGCAGCTTTACGGGTATAAAGATAGTGATTTTCGAGCAGGGGAGGAAACCACTCCATGTCACGACTCCATGGTATAAATAGACAGAGAAAAGTTTGGATATAAAGCGTATTTTTGTGTCTTGAGTGGTTTATTTCTAGGAACGTTCCTCCTTGACTTGGAGCATGTAACTCCTTTACCCGACCACAAGACCTCGTCAGACTTTTTTGTCCGTTTGACCAAGGAGCGTAAAATGTGGACTGACGCTTGTCCAGGGATCTTTAGGAATAAGATTACATTTTTTCCTGATAGTTGCTATCTTCCAGGAGACATTGTGTGTCTATAGTGGGGCGGTCACCAATTCCGGGATGGTTACTTACCGTTACTCCACCGTGAGAAAACTGCACCAAAAACCCATGCTTTATTTTTTTTTTTTTGCAACAATCTTGCTACATTTGGGGTCCATTAATGCAGATAGCTTGCATATATATATAGAATAAAAAATACCATTTTGGTTGCTTGCTCCCCCTGAGTTTTTCCTGGACACCATATTACTGGCATCATCCAGAAGTGCGGTAGTTTACCGTAACCGGCCATCTGCTTTTACGTTCCTAAACTGCCACTATCTGGGGTTTTCGGTCCTTCTAGCTAAAAGTAGATGTGCGATAAATGACAAAATGGTGTGGAATGGAAATCTACCTTTCAGGAGTCCCAAGGGGATGGAGCGAAGACGAGTCACTTTAGGTATATTTTGAGCACTGCCGATCTGGAGAACAAGATAAGTCGCCTAAATATCCCTTTTTTGCAAGTGGGAACCCTGTGCGTGCATGCGCTGGCGTATGCTCTAGGGCAAGTGGGAACCCTGTGCGTGCATGCTCTGGCGTATGCTCAAGGGCATTTGGGAACCCTGTGCGTGCATGCTCTGGCGTATGCTCAAGGGCAAGTGGGAACCCTGTGCGTGCATGCTCTGGCGTATGCTCAAGGGCAAGTATGAACCCTGTGCGTGCATGCTCTGGCGTATGCTCAAGGGCAAGTGGGAACCCTGTGCGTGCATGCTCTGGCGTATGCTCAGGGGCAAGTGGGAACCCTGTGCGGGCATGCTCTGGCGTATGCTCAGGGGCATTTGGGAACCCTGTGCGGGCATGCTCTGGCGTATGCTCAAAGGCATTTGGGAACCCTGTGCGTGCATGCTCTGGCGTATGCTCAAGGGCATTTGGGAACCCTGTGCGTGCATGCTCTGGCGTATGCTCAAGGGCATTTGGGAACCCTGTGCGTGCATGCTCTGGCGTATGCTCAGGGGCATTTGGGAACCCTGTGCGTGCATGCTCTGGCGTATGCTCAAGGGCATTTGGGAACCCTGTGCGTGCATGCTCTGGCGTATGCTCAGGAGCAAGTGGGAACCCTGTGCGTGCATGCTCTGGCGTATGCTCAGGTGCAAGTGGGAACCCTGTGCGTGCATGCTCTGGCGTATGCTCAAGGGCAAGTGCACAGAGCTATACTGTGCATGCGCAAGACGGAGGAAACAGTGCATGTGTGTAACTTCAGACGACTTTATATGGGGTACCCTGTCCCCAGACACTTTGATCAAGATACATTGGGCTATATTGGTGCATGGCCACCGTGACTGATCTCCGCTCGGCTTCACTTACTTGACTCTCTAAATAAATCCACATACAGCGCAGGCAATTGCTTCAATGCATATTTTTTTTTTTTACTTTAAGGGTACATACCCACAATCCAGACATGCTGCTGCCATGACTTCTCCTGCGGGGCCATGAGTGCTCTCCAAAGGAGACCGCAGCTCCCCGAGCCCATGATCCGGACATGGTGGGTCCTAACCTGCGGGGCCACGAGTGTTTTTTGCAGGAGACCACAGCTGTCTGTGCCCATGATCCGGACATGCTGTCCTGGACGTGTTTGGTCCTGACCTGTGGGGCCATGAGTGCTTTCCGCAGGAGACCACAGCTACCCGTTCCCACGATCAGGACTCGGGCCACTTCGGTCTTTCTCTGTTCTCCCTTTTGGAGAACACTTGTGGCTCCGCAGCAATAAATTGACATGCTGTGGTTTGGGAAACCGCACCGCAGGTCAGTTTATGCTGCGGGAAAAACCAACACAGTGGGCAGAAGATTTCTATAAACCCCATCCACTGTGCTTGTACAGCGCAGCTTTTTGAACGCAGCATCCAAATGGCTGTTCGCCCTGACGGTGGGCACCAGCCCAAGTCCATCCTGAGCGCAGGATCCACTGTAAATAATATTCAGGGGTTGATTTTTCAGTTTTTAATGCAGGACTTGTGACCGGTTTGGGGATGTACTCGGTGATGTGCAGCGCGGAGGCTTCAGCCCGGCCGCTCTATAATCTTCACCCCGCAGCACTTTCTTGGATTTTGTGCCAGTTTGGCATTTCTACCTTTTAATTGTGTGAGATTTGATTCAGCGTCCAACAATAATATTGCACCCGTGAGTCGCTCATTTGCAAGTCGATCGCCCTCATTACCAGCATGTGTCACAGACAGATAAAGTTTG
>NC_134363.1:176934549-176938692 GCF_048569485.1 Anomaloglossus baeobatrachus | reverse complement strand
CCACATACAGCGCAGGCAATTGCTTCAATGCATATTTTTTTTTTTTACTTTAAGGGTACATACCCACAATCCAGACATGCTGCTGCCATGACTTCTCCTGCGGGGCCATGAGTGCTCTCCAAAGGAGACCGCAGCTCCCCGAGCCCATGATCCGGACATGGTGGGTCCTAACCTGCGGGGCCACGAGTGTTTTTTGCAGGAGACCACAGCTGTCTGTGCCCATGATCCGGACATGCTGTCCTGGACGTGTTTGGTCCTGACCTGTGGGGCCATGAGTGCTTTCCGCAGGAGACCACAGCTACCCGTTCCCACGATCAGGACTCGGGCCACTTCGGTCTTTCTCTGTTCTCCCTTTTGGAGAACACTTGTGGCTCCGCAGCAATAAATTGACATGCTGTGGTTTGGGAAACCGCACCGCAGGTCAGTTTATGCTGCGGGAAAAACCAACACAGTGGGCAGAAGATTTCTATAAACCCCATCCACTGTGCTTGTACAGCGCAGCTTTTTGAACGCAGCATCCAAATGGCTGTTCGCCCTGACGGTGGGCACCAGCCCAAGTCCATCCTGAGCGCAGGATCCACTGTAAATAATATTCAGGGGTTGATTTTTCAGTTTTTAATGCAGGACTTGTGACCGGTTTGGGGATGTACTCGGTGATGTGCAGCGCGGAGGCTTCAGCCCGGCCGCTCTATAATCTTCACCCCGCAGCACTTTCTTGGATTTTGTGCCAGTTTGGCATTTCTACCTTTTAATTGTGTGAGATTTGATTCAGCGTCCAACAATAATATTGCACCCGTGAGTCGCTCATTTGCAAGTCGATCGCCCTCATTACCAGCATGTGTCACAGACAGATAAAGTTTGTAAAAGGAACGAGAGCTGGAGTGACTCAACCCGCTGGCTCACGACTGCTCCGAGCGAGCGCGACAGGGTGACTTCAGGAGCCGAGAAAATGGAAAATGATGACATTTATAATGGGAATTTATTATTTTGAGAAGGTGGCAGATTCCAATGCGATTGCTCAGTGTTTTCCAAGTAAATCTGTAGGTAGCGCTCCAGATAATAATTAACCCTAACCATCCTGAGCAGCTAACGGCTCCCTGCAGCCGACCTGACCTTTCCATTTCCTCCTCTGTCGGCCATTTCTGCACTTGAGGTCGGAGGTAGCGGACAGAAGAAGTGGCTGTGATAATTAGCCAAATTTTTATTTTGCAGAAAATCTTACATCCCATATATCATCCGTAAGCCACAGAGAAAAATAAAATTATGGATACACCACCTGTAAAAAATCAAGGGGCCGGTCCTGGTTTCCTCTTGAGTCATGCAATCATTGACTTACAAGCTGGATCAGCGGCAGCCGGTGTATGCACAATACAGTCAGGTGTCCTGGCCCCAGCTTCTGCGCATGCACAATCCAGCTAGGCTTCCTGGCCCCAGCTTCTGCGCATGCACAATGCAGCTAGGCTTCCTGGCCCCAGCGTCTGCGCATGCACAATCCAGCTAGGCTTCCTGGCCCCAGCTTCTGCGCATGCACAATCCAGCTAGGCTTCCTGGCCCCAGCTTCTGCGCATGCACAATGCAGCTAGATGTCCTGGTCCCAGCGTCTGCGCATGCACAATGCAGCTCGGCGTCCTGGTCCCAGCATCTGCGCATGCACAATGCAGCTAGATGTCCTGGCCCCAGCTTCTGCGCATGCACAATGCAGCTAGATGTCCTGATCCCACCTTCTGCGCATGCACAATGCAGCTAGATGTCCTGATCCCACCTTCTGCGCATGCACAATGCAGCTAGATGTCCTGATCCCAGCTTCTGCGCATGCACAATGCAGCTAGATGTCCTGATCCCAGCTTCTGCGCATGCACAATGCAGCTAGATGTCCTGATCCCAGCGTCTGCGCATGCACAATGCAGCTAATGTCCTGATCCCAGCATCTGCGCATGCACAATACAGCTAGATGTCCTGATCCCAGCTTCTGCGCATGCACAATGCAGCTAGATGTCCTGATCCCAGCTTCTGCGCATGCACAATGCAGCTAGATGTCCTGATCCCAGCGTCTGCATATGAACCAGCTTGTAATGCCAGGAATGCTTGTACTTCGGAGGAGACCAGGACCGCCCTTTACCCCTTTATAGGTAGTGCAATCTTCTTTTATAACTTTATTTTTTCCTTTATTCTTCATTGCAATCCTATCTGTCATGAAGGTTTAGGGATGATATATTTGGCAACAAATTGCTTTATGACAAAAAAAAGCACATACATATTTCATATCTATCATACCATGTGTCTGCGCATAAAAAAAAGAATAATTCTGTACTGTGTATGTATGTGTATCTATTATATTTTTATAATATATATGAATATATATATTTTTTTTTCTCCAAAGCTTGTTGTGCTGTCTTCCGCACCGTGGCTCGCTTTCCTCCCCTCATTCCCCCGCGGTTGGCGCAATGATTGTTCTCTTACATTTGCCTTGTGTAATCTGGTGTTGATTAGCTCATCGAATGCCGTAAATGCTGGAAATGGCCTGAGCGAGAGCGAGCGGGGTATTGAACAGTTTCCAGGAAAACAGAGCCATCCTCGATCTGCCGGACATGTCATAGATTGTATAAGAAGCAATGATACAGTTTCTATGGCTACGTGCAACGTGACCGCGCCGTTCCATTTTTACCGTTGGAAAGCAAATAGATAAGAAAGCTTTCTACTTTGCAAACCAGAGATGATGGGTGGTGAGGGTCCCGCCACTTTGACCCCCTACAATCGCCAAAACCTGTTCTTACTTTGATCAGGATGGATTGAGGGCCGTGCACGGTTTTCGGCCCAAAACATGCTGTGTGTTCCTCAATTACCCAAAAATGTTCCAAGCTCCCCCAATTCTGGTTGGAGCATTTTGATCCCTCCGATTGGCATCATGGTGGGGTCACCGGCCAAGTATGTGTTGTGGCCAACTGTCCTGGAACGTTTTTTTTTTTCCTTCCTCCATCCCAGTGTCATCACTTTTCTCTGCTTTGTATCCATCTTCCCGTGGAGCTCAGCAGCATGTAACGCGCCCCGGACCCGGGCGGCTGACGTTTACATTGGACGCACAAACAAAGAAATGGCCGCAAAAACAATATAAAAACACCACCACTAGGGAAAAATTGAGGAGCTGGACTTCTGCAGATGTGGTCACTCGTTATTGTGCATGAAATGGTAAACTTGGCTCATTATACAGTAGCTTTAGAAAATAAAGGCCGTGCCTAACATTACGGCAGTGCACCGAGAAAACAAAAATCAAATTTGCCAATGGTATAGAATATCTATATTCTACCTTTTAGAATGTCTCCATTCCTTGTGCAAAACATCGGGGTTTTTTTTTTTATTTTTTTACATGCATTGCAGAAGATTGATGGACGGGGTCAGACTTCAGGACCGTGCTGCTGTAAGGTCTGCACAAGAGCTGTGAACACAAAACGGCGTTAGAGATTCTCAACTGATAAGTCAGCCAGCCCCCTTCATATAGAACATGATCATTCATGCTCAATTTCTAGGTAAAATCTGTATTCCGTGACGACAGATCTTCCCATTACTGAGAGAGATGGCAGTTGGTGCTTATAATGCTCTATGGAGGATGAGGCAGGAGCTGGAGGAGGGATACAAACATTCTCATGAAATGACAGTTGCTGCTCGTGAAGTTCTATGGAGAATTTTAACTTTCATTTCATGAGACGGTCTGTATCCCTCCTCCAGCTCTTGCCTCATCCTCCATAGAACATTATAAGCACTAACTGCTATTTCTCTCTCAATAATTGGGAGATATGCCTTCACTGAATACAGGTTTTCTCATTACGAAGATAGGAGATGATAGTTGCTGCTTGTGAAGTTCTATGGAGAATTTTAACGGGTCATTTCCTATCTCAGTAATGAGAAAATCTGTATTCAGTGAAGACTGATCTCCCTATTACGGAGAGAGAAATGGCAGCTGGTGCTTATAATGTTCTATGGAGGATGGGGAGGAGGTGGAGGAGGGATACAGTCTCATGAAAAGACAGTTAAAGTTCTCCATAGAACTTCACAAACACCAACTGTCATCTCCTATCTCATTAATGAGAAAATCTTCATTCAGTGAAGACAGATCTCCCCACTACTGAGAGAGAAGATGGCAGTTGG
>NC_134363.1:176904549-176927049 GCF_048569485.1 Anomaloglossus baeobatrachus | reverse complement strand
AATTGGGCCCTGTCCCATAAAAAAGGCTGCAAAGCTTCTCCAAATTGGGCCCTGTCCCATAAAAAAGGCTGCAAAGCTTCTCCAAACTAGGCCCTGTCCCATAAACAAGGCTGCAAAGCTTCTCCAAACTAGGCTCTGTCCTATAAGAAAAGGCTGCAAAGCTTCTCCAAACTAGGCCCTGTCCCATAAACAAGGCTGCAAAGCTTCTCCAAACTAGGCCCTGTCCCATAAGAAAAGGCTGCAAAGCTTCTCCAAACTAGGCCCTGTCCCATAAACAAGGCTGCAAAGCTTCTCCAAACTAGGCCCTGTCCCATAAACAAGGCTGCAAAGCTTCTCCAAACTAGGCCCTGTCCCTTAAAAAAGGCTGCAAAGCTTCTCCAAACTAGGCCCTGTCCCATAAACAAGGCTGCAAAGCTTCTCCAAACTAGGCCCTGTCCCATAAGAAAAGGCTGCAAAGCTTCTCCAAACTAGGCCCTGTCCCATAAACAAGGCTGCAAAGCTTCTCCAAACTAGGCCCTGTCCCATAAACAAGGCTGCAAAGCTTCTCCAAACTAGGCCCTGTCCCTTAAAAAAGGCTGCAAAGCTTCTCCAAACTAGGCCCTGTCCCATAAGAAAAGGCTGCAAAGCTTCTCCAAACTAGGCCCTGTCCTATAAAAAAAGACTGCAAAGCTTCTCCAAACTAGGCCCTGTCCCATAAAAAAGGCTGCAAAGCTTCTCCAAACTAGGCCCTGTCCCATAAAAAAGGCTGCAAAGCTTCTCCAAACTAGGCCCTGTCCCATAAAAAAGGCTGCAGAGCTTCTCCAAACTAGGACCGGTCCTATAAGAAAAGGCTGCAAAGCTTCTCCAAATTGGGCCCAGTACCATAAAAAAGGCTGCAAAGCTTCTCCAAACTAGGCCCTGTCCCATAAAAAAGGCTGCAAAGCTTCTCCAAACTAGGCCCTGTCCCATAAAAAAGGCTGCAAAGCTTCTCCAAACTAGGCCCTGTCCCATAAAAAAGACTGCAAAGCTTCTCCAAACTAGGCCCTGTCCTATAAGAAAAGGCTGCAAAGCTTCTCCAAACTAGGCCCTGTCCCATAAAAAAGGCTGCAGAGCTTCTCCAAACTAGGCCCGGTCCTATAAGAAAAGGCTGCAAAGCTTCTCCAAACTAGGCCCTGTCCCATAAAAAGGTTGCAAAGAACGGCGCAAGAAAAAAAACTTTTTCTAACTTTTCAGGAAAAGGAAAAATTCTTCCAAAAACTCCCTCAAAGAAGAGATTTTCCTTGTGGTTTCTGCTTGAAAAATTTTTTTTTTATTTTTTTTTTTTTTTATTTGCTTGACTCAAAATGACTATGTGGACATTGCCATATTCTCCTCTCTACCTCCAAGTTGGATGTTCTTTGTATATAGTGAATTGCTGGTGCAATGTAGGTGATAACGTGCTGATTGCTGGAACCTTGAACGATACCAAGAATGGGCTTCTTCAGCCCCGTCTTGAATAGACCTGCTCAGTTTCTTCTCCGATCATTGTCGATGAGACTGCCGGAGATAGTCGAGGGCTGTACTCATCTGTCCCATAGACAATTTATGGAGCGGAAGTGGAGCATGTGCGTCACCGCTCCTCTCGGGATGCGATTCGTGCCCCTTCTCAAGCTGTATACCCCAAAGGAGAGCGGAGAACTTGTTGGAAATAATCCTTTTTTTTTTGGTGTTTTTTTTTATTTTTATTTTTACTATATAAGGTCTCTGCTCATTTTTCTTTTCGCTACTTGAGGTTGTAATCTCTGGTGTGACTGCGATGTTCTCCCTCCCTCCATTGCTAAATTCCCCTGCCGGACGAAGAATAAGTATCACAAGCAGATGCCAAGAGCTCGCCTGCGTCATCCACAGCGCTTTGTAAATATTCTGTTCATAGGACTGCTAACAAGCCATCATTTATCACCTCCCCGGTGAAGTGTAACATGAGAGCCGTCCTAGCTGAGGAAAGTCACGTTCAGTCCCTGCCGGAGTCACACGTCCTAGCTGAGGAAAGTCACGTTCAGTCCCTGCCGGAGTCACACAGGCCAGGAGCGCGGCCCTGCACTGATTCTAGGGGGCGATACGAACAGAATCGTGTCCTGACCCTATCGGGCGTCCTTCAACCAACAGAGCTTGGGGACGGGGGGGGGGGGGGGGCAACAAGCGGAGGGGGTTAGGAGGCAAGAAGCAGGGGAAGGGGGAAGCAACAAGCGGTGCGTGGGGGCTGGGGGGCAACAAGCAGTGCGTGGGGGTTGGGGGGCAACAAGCGGTGCGTGGGGGTGAACCATCAGTTGGTTGGTCAAACGTCACTGGTTAATTGGGACTGTCAGATCCTCAGGGGTGTTTTTAAAAGTAATAGGAAATCAACTTTTGCTTTCCATAGATTTAAAGGGAATGTCTAGATACAATTTAAGGCTAAATGTACTTAAATTACTTGGTGTGAATGGCGCCCCAGTTATAAATAAGGTGTGGTGTGTATGAAGGGGACTGTCTGGACTCTCATTTCAGTAGACAGCCCTCTTCTCTGTCCCTGTTGATGGACAATGAAGGGGTCTGGCTTGGGTACCGAAATGAGCAGTCCGCTAGCCCCCTTCACACGCCGCTCCACCGTTGTGCCGTCACATAATTTGGTTACAGATCCACTTGATCAGACAAACTGTATCAGTATGATGGGAGATATGGGCAATATGAAGACCTACTCATCAGCGACTTACTGTCACCCAGCTGTATTAGTTGCATGTAATGTGCGCAAGGCCTTAAAGCTGTATTCCGATCTTCAACATCTTATCCCAATATGTAGGAGGTGTAATAATAATTCCTCCAATTAGAAATATAGTATAGTTCACCTGATTAGCTATGTCGCTTATCTCATGTGGAGGGCATTGCAGCTTAGATTTCCACGGTTTACAACCACTCATATAGTGACAGGTATCCATGGTTATGACTCTCACTGTATGAGTGGTCGTAAACAGTGGATATCTAAGCTGCAATGCCCTGCACATGAGGTAAGCGACATAGCTAATCAGGAGAACTATACTATATTTCTAATTGGAGGAATTTGCTATTTTATTATTTTATTAAATAATAACAAATATTATTAGTATTATTATTAGTATTAACATTACTATTATTAATTAATACTATTCTCATTACTATTACCATTAATTTATATTCTTATTCTTAATAGAAATTATTAATGGTCATAATAATGATGATGATTATTATTTTTAAAAAATATTAAAATTACTATTTATAAAAAAATGTAATTATTTATTTAAAATTATTTTTATCAATAATAGTAATTGTAATATTTTTTTTAAAAAAATAATTATCATTACCGTTAATAATTTCTATTAAGAATATAAATTAATGGTAATAATGGGGATATTACTATTAATAATAAAAATGTTATTATTATTATTAATAAAAAATAACTGATATTTTAATTAATAGTAATATCACCATTACCATTAATTTATATTAATAGAAATTATTAATGGTAATTATTTTTTTAAAATATTAAAATTACTATTTATATAATAAAGTAATATTATTTAATTTTTATCAATAACAATAGTAATTTTAATATTTTTTAAAAAAAAATAATCATTACCGTTAATAATGTCTATTAAGAATAATAATTAATGGTAATAATGGTGATATTACTATTAATAAAAATGTTATTAATGTTATTAATAAAAAATAAAAAATAACAATGATATTTTAATAGTAATATCACCATTACCATTAATTTATATTAATAGAAATTAATGGTAATTATTTTTTAAAAATATTAAAATTACTATTTATATAATAAAGTAATATTATTTAATTTTTTATCAATAACAATAGTAATTTTAATATTTTTTTTTTTAAAATAATTATCATTACCGTTAATAATTTCTATTAAGAATAATAATGGTAATAATGGTGATATTACTATTAATAAAAATGTTATTAATGTTATTAATAAAAAATAAAAAATAACAATGATATTTTAATAGTAATATCACCATTACCATTAATTTATATTAATAGAAATTAATGGTAATTATTTTTTAAAAATATTAAA
Source organism: Anomaloglossus baeobatrachus (assembly GCF_048569485.1). NCBI lineage: Eukaryota > Metazoa > Chordata > Amphibia > Anura > Aromobatidae > Anomaloglossus > Anomaloglossus baeobatrachus. Next base: position 176,922,983 of record NC_134363.1, on the reverse strand, counting down.
ATTACTATTTATATAATAAAGTAATATTATTTAATTTTTTATCAATAACAATAGTAATTTTAATATTTTTTTAAAAAAAATAATTATCATTACCGTTAATAATTTCTATTAAGAATAATAATTAATGGTAATGGTGATATTAGTATTAATTAATAAAAAAATATTATTAAATTATTTATTATTATTATTATTATTATTATTATTATTATACTACATATTGGGATAGGGTCTTGGAGATGGGAATAACACCTTTTTAAATCTTGGATTTATAAAATGTTTTTTGACTTGCCTGTGACAAATTTGCAAACAGAATATGGTAATATATGCCGGTTGTAGGCGCTGGCCCATTTTGATGGGTACCATGCACAAGGAGCCTGTGACATCCCCAATTTGCAGACGTGATCACCCCTGTTTTTAGTTTAGCCCCCCGAATATATGCAAATTATACCGCCCTATTGTTTTCCTCTAGCGCACATGTCTCGTTCCCACCAATTCCTGCAATGCTGTTGATGCGAGAGAATTGTGACTGCAGATATAGCCCTTCTGTAGGTATTGCCCATTATTGCACCGGTCTGATCAGCCCATCTATGTGAATAAAGACTCCCCGGGAAATTATCCCATCGGCACCGCTGGTAATATCGCCTTTCATCTGGCAGCGGCAGGGTTAATGGCTGTGTGAAATGTGCTTTGTGTATGTGCCGCCTGTAGCTGCAGGAATGCAGGTGTATACCCCTGGGTCTGAGTAATGACTCCAAAACATACTGGGACATTTAGCAGAGATTATTCCGGCGCTGACGTGGTTGCCGGTATCACTCAACCAGCTCATTAGGAACAGCTCAGAGGAGGTTTGAAGGTCACTCGCCTCCAATAGGCCCTCTGTGCGGAAATGAGTGTAATTAGGAGCTGCGCCGAAAGTAACATTTAGCCTGAAACCCCATTCTTCTTCTTCGGAACGCAATAACGCCGCTATTAGACATTTGCAAGAAAAAAAAAAACGATCCGGAATACGAAGTTGAAAATGCTGTTTGCCAAATTTCGGAGCCGAACAGACCCTAAATGCACAGGTACAGGTCGGATTTTCTGCACCAAAATCTTAATTTGTCAGATGCGTTACGAAGCATGTGATCCGCACCTGAAAATCCTGCTGCATATAGAAGAGATTTGGGTTTTTTTTTTATTTCCTCACCGGTATGGTTATGCTGCCGATTTTTATGAACTATGCGAACATGTAAAAAATAAAATTAAAAAAAAATGCAAATTTTTCCGTAGTATTTCAGAAGCAAAATCCACATCTCTTGTGTGCAGATTTTCCTGCAGATTTTCCACAGATTTAACCCCTGTGAAATTGGTGACAATTTCTGTGCTGAAATTGTGCAGAATTTATTGCAAAGTGTAGATTGTTCATATTTCAAAAAACGCGTATGAAATAATTCAGTGGAGATTGTCACTAATCAGATGAAGGATCCTTCATTATCGACCACACGTGGTGAGACCAATTTGCTGTTCCGGTTGTGGATGGAACAGATTTTGCACGGTATGGTTTCCGTTGATTTTTTGCTTCCCTGTGGTGATGGCTTTTTGCTCTTATTGATGCTCTTTTGCGCACAGTGAAGGCTTTGCCGTCCATGTGGTGGATATGTTGGTCTTCTCATGGTTCCATCTTGTGTTGCCGAAGCCTCTGATGGTCCTCATGACATCTGAGGAGGCACTGAACGAGCCTGGGCGCTACATTACAGATCTGTCCTCCTTGGCTCTGCTATCTAACTACAGAAACCATCGATGATACCTTCACGCCTCTTACATGTGCTCCTGAAAATGACGATCTTGTGGGCCTCATGAGGGACAAGAAGAATCAGCGTGTTACTTGGTAATTGGCTCACCACGGCCATTGTTTCGATATCGATATATTTTTTTACTAGTGTTTTCTTGGCTTAACAATAAATAAATCCTTCATCTGTATTACTCTTCTACTTTTGTTTGACATTAGATTAATTTAAGACCATCAGAACCCAGAATCACGTAGTCATCAGTCCTCCAGTCCGGCCTTGTGGAGTCCATGTGATCGCACCATGCCTGCAGGGATGGGCGCAGTAAGGCATGTGGTTCCTTGGACGTCTGAAGTGTTCTTCTAGCCGCTTGTAAATAATAATTTTCCAGGATGACTATTGTCAGGGAAAATAGATGTGTAGAAACAGTATTCAGTATACACACTGTACAGAGAGGACAAACGCCTAAACTCTTGTCTGGGTGTTGAATATCTGTGAATCTGCCATGTTCATGGCCTCGTTTTGTATGTGAATGGAAGGAGATCATTTGCCTCGTATGGGGTCACACCAGTATTCAGAAGCGTGTCTCCTAGAAGAGCGGTCATGTATGGATGACTCTGTTCTCTTCCGAGAAGGCTAGAAGTCAAAGTCGTGTTATCTTAGCCAAGATTTAGAATGAGATTATGGTCCGTCCACCAGCCCGAACACCAAGCATTAGTGTTTGAAAGCAATGGCTTCTGTCTTTTGCCATTGACCCGCTAACTGTAGCCCGAAGACTGTCCAGCTCTGGTGGCCGGACGTCTGCACCATGTTGACTGCTGATGGAAGTTCAGACCAGGCCTTTGCTCCTATTTCTGTGCTCTGACTCTTGACCTGACTTGACCACAGCCTTATTTGCTCCGGCCTTGCCCTTTGCATACTTCTGACACCTGTTGTTCTATTTCTGCCTCGGCCTACTCTCCCGTCTCAACCTCTGACCTGTAGCATAGCAACTGCTCTCCTGGTGAGGTCTCGATCTCTGACCTTTAGCATAGCAACCGCTCTCCTAGTGATGGACCTTCTGCTTTCTGACAAACTACTTTAGTGCATGATCAGCAGCTATGACCATCAATGACTATTTTTGGGTCTTTCCCTCCTTGTGGCGATTACGGGCAAATGATTTCTTGCTCCAGTTTGAGAATCCAGATCTCCACAGTTGGTCTTATCCCAGGTCTTATCTACAAGGTCCAATCATCCTATAAGACATGAAGGGCCTTCAAAGTCCGATCTAAGCTGGGATGTCTTGGAGAGGGTCAACATTGTGGGACGCCTGCCCCCAATGGTAGATTATCTGGTGGTCTAGTTCATTTCCGGTTTAGACAAAAGTACAATCGAGATTAAGAATCCTCATCTGAGCACATGGACGGGATGTCTTGGAGGGGCTGAACATTGTGGGACGCCTGCCCCAATAGTAGATTCTCCAGCGGGCTAGTTGAGCCCGGTTTAGACAAAAGAATGCTTGTCCGGTCACATGGACATGAAGGAATGGAGATTGTGCTCACCCGTCCCTGCTCCGGCCTTCTTGCCACTTACGTGAGGCTTGTGCACCAATTTCTTCCTTCAATCCTTTATTTGTGCCTGAATTTGTGCATCAGGTTTAGCATTTGAGTCCTCAGGGGTGCAGAGCATAATCCTGAGTACAGTAAATCCACATCATGTGCATTATCATCATTACCAGCTGATGGACATGATTTTATCCATGGACTAGAAATCCCAAATCCCAGATCTAGGAGAGAAGCCTTCCCTCAAATTCCACAAGGAGGTCAAGATCCCACATCGATCGTCCTAGACCGTTCCACGTTTACATTCTTCCTTTGAGATTTCTAAAGCCGTCTTACACAGAAGGTCCATTAAAAGTGAATCCATCAGAAGAAAAGTTCTCCTCTTCTCCAACTAAATGATCTTCTGTGAGACACTGACCGATATTCTTAGCATTAATACTTTACGACTGAGCGCAGCCGCGCCGTATTCTCCGGCTCTCGGTGATGGGGGCTGCGGGGCCACCGCACCCGTGTAAGTGGTAATTGCCGTGGAAGTTACGGTGGCGGCTGCATTATCTCGATATTATTTCACAGATTATAGTTTAATTAACTGTCTGTAATTACCATTGTAACGAGAACGAGCTACCAATAATTTAGCCGGTAATTATGTATCTTGTGCTGGCAATGAATCCGTACGACAAGACATCTGTTTATATCTATGGCCAATAATTACCTCTGTAATGGTTAACAATTAACCTGTTGGGCAACAAGGGTTAATGCAACGTGATCTCCCGACATTGGTTACGAGAATCAACGAATTTGGTCTCGTCTGTTTTTAATAGAAGGTCAAGAAGACCAGGAATTATTTTATCCCACGCACCACTGCGTGTAGTCAGATGTTAAAATCGCCTGTACTTGTGGTTTTGCCTTACTTGGGTGAGACAGAACCACAAAACGTTCTCTTTTGTTGATGGATTGCCCAAAAATCGGCTGATCGCAGCTTGTCCCGCTGCCCATACCAGTAGCGATCACTTCCAATCTGGTTTAGAAAGTGTGGAACTTCCCTGCAGCGCCCCTACAGGGGAAACGAAGCATTACATGGTGCCCATTGGGATCCGGACACAGTCTAGTACTCTAGAAACAGCAAATATTTTTAGCAGCCTCCTGCCACGGATAATTTGGTGGAGGTCACCAGCACTTACGAACACCCAAAAGTCCTAAAGGAGGGGGGGGGGCATTTCTTTCTAAGCATGCACAATAGAACGCATGCTCCAGTGTGCATGCTCGGGGAAGGCTATCCATGCATGTGCAAAATTTGCAGCAAGCCAGAATTGATGTAGACATGATTGGAGGGGAATGTCAGTCAGTTACTCTGGGTGTGATTGTAGCAATTAAGGCTGGACTATGTGTGGAGGGGGGGGGGGTCACACACCCCACCCACCAGACTGATTCTGGGTAATTTGCATATGGCAATCAACAGAATATAACTTGCTTTGCCACATATGCAAATGTTGGTCTGAGACATCAGAGACCTTATTAGAAGAGGGGTCTAAAATGTGGCAATTGCTTGGGGACCTGACGTGGTGTGTTGGAGGAGTTGATGTTGGTTGGTTTTGGAGGAGCTGATGTTGGTTGGTTTTGGAGGAGCTGATGTTGGTTGGTTTTGGAGAGGTCGATGTGGTTGGCTTTGGAAGGGTCCATGTGGCTGGCTTTGGAGGGGTCCATGTGGCTGGCTTTGGAGGGGTCCATGTGGCTGGCTTTTTAGGGGTCCATGTTGCTGGCTTTGGAGGGGTCCATGTGGCTGGCTTTGGAGGGGTCCATGTGGCTGGCTTTGGAGGGGTCCATGTGGCTGGCTTTGGAGGGGTCCATGTGGTTGGCCTTGGAGGGGTTGGTGTTGATGTGGTTGTTTTTGGTGGTGCTGTTTGTTTTTGTTAAAAAAAAAAAAAAAAAAAGGGGACTGAAAAGTAGGCAACCCATGTAAAAGAAGATTTTGTCCCGTTGGTATTGCGTTCTCTCTTGATCTTTGTGGCTTTAACCCTTCCCAATTAATAGCCAGGTCTGAAATCTGCTGTTGATTACTTTAACAGCTGCCACTTCAAAAGTTTAACAGATATAACCCCAAAACAAGTCCAAGTCCCCTCCTCCCCCTACACACACACACACACACACACACACACACACACACACACACACACACACACACACACACACACACACACACACACACACACACGTGATTGGGGATAACTTTCTGATCTCTTGGGGTCCATCCATCCATCCAGCGATCATGAGATCGGAACTCCGAGAGTTGGGCTGTAGAGCTCCATCTTGAATGAAGTGGTAGAGCTTGTGCTCAGCCTCCGCTTTTTTCATAGGACTGTCAGAAATGGAGCTGAGGTTGAGCATGAGCATCTCCGCTTCATTGAAGGTGGTGCTGTACAGCTCTATTCCGGGGATGCCGAGTCCCGATCCCAGGAACAATTGGGGTCCTGCCTGTGAACGGGGAATACACTTTTTGGAAGAGGAATAACTTTTTAATTGCAACGTCTAAATGACCCTTCTACTCGGGTAATTGCTTAAAAGCAAAATTGTTTCATGTGATATGTTACCAGTCGAGTAAAATATGGCCAACGATTGACCGATGTGCGGGATTTCTCCAGGCTGTCGTTAAGAAGTGACTGAAATGATGAAAAACCTAGAAGTGCGTGAAAATGTAAAACTCGTTATTGTTGATCAGCGCTCGTTTTTACAAATTTGCATGAAAGCCCATGCATCACAATTATGCCCATGATTAGGTCTGAGGGGCAACCAGTTGTACGTCCATGGCAGACCACCGCCTTCAGACATCTGCCTCCGTCCAACTTGGTGCACTCGCACGATCGCCCTTTCCGATTAAACTTCATGGCGATCGGTGATGGTCTCGATGGTTGCCCACCCCGGTTTAGGGGGCGATTGGTATCGCCTCTCCCTCCACACAGGAGGATAAGTCTTAATAACGGACGACGGAGCTAATTCTAGTGCGAATCTGCAGCGGAAATCCAACCTGTGAACATCACCCCCCCCACCCCAAAAATAAAAGCCAGAAGAAATGGCTTCATGTCCAGGCTTCTAGTTGATTGAGTAGATGGCCTGTGACCGGAGCGTCACTCTTTAAGCAAGTGACCCATATTCTGACATGTTCCTCTATTACGTTTTCGTGCAGAACGTCTGCAGTGATGAGAATGTGGTCAGTCAGATTTCCTGGAATGAAGAAGCCGTTCTATTCCTGGAAAATGGCCCAAAATAAAACCCCCTTTTGATTAAGGCGTGATTTGTGCTGTGTATTAGATATGTTCTTGCAGTTTGTATTCCCTGCTCCTGTGATTTTTGCCTCCTCTTATTCCGCAGCAGCCAATGTTGTGTTTTTTGTTTTTGTTTGGTTTTGTTTTGGTTTTGGGGGTTTTTTTTTTTTGAGCCGAAAGAACAAAGTTTAGTTCCAGATTTAATTTTAAGGGTAAAGAGAAAATCCTCAATAAAATCTGGATAAAAAAAAGCCTCACATCCACCTCCATATTTTGTGACTCTCTTTGGGGGTCGGATTCAGTGCAGTTGTGGAAAGTTTGGGGATTTTGGGTCATATATGCCCCTTATGAAGAGCAGTAATTCCAACCTGTGTGGACTGTGGACGGATCCAACGTCAATCGGAGCCGTCAGCGAATGTTTCGCTTGTGTCAGACCTGAATCATGTTGGCTTCACGTCAATTAAAGCATTTCCACTCTTTTCCCTCTGCAGATTACTTGGCGAACCACGGGCGTCTCAGTGAGTCAGAAGCGCGGAGGAAGTTTTGGCAGATCCTCTCCGCTGTGGAGTACTGCCACAGCCGCCACATCGTGCACCGGGACCTGAAAGCTGAAAATCTGCTGCTGGATAACCACATGAACATCAAGATAGCAGGTACACTGTGCCGGGTATACATAGAGGTATACGGTATATACTGCCCGGGGGGGGCACTGTGATGTGATCAGTCTGTGACTTAGCGAGTTGAGCTACGGATACAGAAGCAGAACGCTGGAGATACCGGGCAGAAATCACCACCTAATTTATCCTTCACTGTGACAATCACTTAGTGATACTAACATTTTATAACAATCAAATTTAGCAATTTTCACTGTTGCCACTAACCCAAAGTCTGGACTGATGCTCCCTGTTTTGTAGGGATCAGTATCATTATCATCACAGACAAAATTATGATAGAAAGATCCACTATTCACAATGTCACAGCTCACCTCCTCCTCCTCCTGTACAATGACTGATAACACCTGTATATACAGTAGATAACAGGATCCACCATTCACAATAGGTGATGTCACAGCTCACCTCCCACTCCTGTACAATGATTGATAACACCTCTATATACAGTAGATAACAGGATCCACCATTCACAATAGGTGATGTCACAGCTCACCTCCTCTTCCTGTACAATGACTGATAACACCTCTATATACAGTAGATAACAGGATCCACCATTCACAATAGGTGATGTCACAGCTCACCTCCTCTTCCTGTACAATGACTGATAACACCTCTATATACAGTCGGTAAAACAGGATCTAGCATTCACAATAGGTGATGTCACAGCTCACCTCCTTCTCCTGTATGTTTGATAACACCTCTATATACAGTAGATATCACTGGATCCACCATTCACAATAGGTGATGTCACAGCTCCCCTCCTCTTCCTGTACAATGACTGATAACACCTCTATATACAGTCGGCAAAACAGGATCTAGCATTCACAATAGGTGATGTCACAGCTCACCTTCTCCTGTATAATGTTTGATAACACCTCTATATACAGCAGATATCACTGGATCCACCATTCACAATAGGTGATGTCACAGCTCACCTCCTGCAGGCATACTGTATTTGTTTCCTGTCAATAATTGGTAAGCTGGAAACGACTGACTGGCATAATCTAGATATGATGGAGCACCGTCCCTATAAATTAACCTCTTCATAGCACTGTGTTGACATGTGGGATAACAGATTGCAATGTGCATTATATGTATATTGCATGTACAGGGGGTCCAGGAGCAGAAGTCGGCCCCTCCTGCTGCGGTGCTGGTGGGTTTCCGCAGATCGCGGTGTCGGTGCTGTACATTCCACATCTATATGTAATAATGTTTGTACTGTTACATGGGACCTTGTGATAATGAGTCTGGGTCATTGAGTCGTTCTGACATGTAATTGTGACATGGTTGGGAAAGTGCGCCGCTGCTCCACACAAGGGGGTGTAAATTGAGAAAGCAGCTCGCGGTCGCGTCACATCTGTGTGCTCTGCTGAGGCGGCAGATTCCAGATTTACCGCCGATCGTAGATATGTTGGGCTGCTACACCTCGGAGGAGCCCCACCTGTAATTATCATTTTTTGTCTGCAAGAAAATTAGTTTGGGATAGTAAAAACGTAAAAGACTAAAATCCCGCTCTGGTGTCCCTAGTTTTCTCTTCCAACGGGGGGTGTTGGGCTTCAGCAGTTTCACTGCGGCGGGTGTCCCCTGGATTCCTCTTACAGTGGGGGACATCGGTTGGCAGCGCTCCTCCGTACTGTGGTGGGTTTCCCTACCTTCCTCTTTAGTGGGGGACATCGGTTGGCAGCGCTCCTCCACACTGTGGTGGGTTTCACTACCTTCCTCTTTAGTGGGGGGCGTTGGTTGGCAGCGCTCCTCCACACTGTGGTGGGTTTCACTACCTTCCTCTTTAGTAGGGGATATCGGTTGGCAGCGCGCCTCCACACTGTGACTGGTTTCCCTACCTTCCTCTTTAGTGGGGGACATCGGTTGGCAGTGCTCCTCCACACTGTGACTGGTTTCCCTACCTTCCTCTTTAGTGGGGGACGTCGGTTGGCAGTGCTCCTCCACACTGTGGCGGGTTTCACTACCTTCCTCTTTAGTGGGGGACATCGGTTGGCAGCGCTTCTCCACACTGTGGCGGGTTTCACTACCTTCCTCTTTAGTGGGGGACATCGGTTGGCAGCGCTCCTCCACACTGTGACTGGTTTCCCTACCTTCCTCTTTAGTGGGGGACGTCGGTTGGCAGTGCTCCTCCACACTGTGGCGGGTTTCACTACCTTCCTCTTTAGTGGGGGACATCGGTTGGCAGCGCTCCTCCACACTGTGGCGGGTTTCACTACCTTCCTCTTTAGTGGGGGACGTCGGTTGGCAGCGCTCCTCCACACTGTGACGGGTTTCCCTACCTTCCTCTTTAGTGGGGGACGTCGGTTGGCAGTGTTCCTCCACACTGTGGTGGGTTTCCCTACCTTCCTCTTTAGTGGGGGATGTCGGTTGGCAGTGCTCCTCCACACTGTGGTGGGTTTCCCTACCTTCCTCTTTAGTGGGGGATGTCGGTTGGCAGTGCTCCTCCACACTGTGGTGGGTTTCCCTACCTTCCTCTTTAGTGGGGGACGTCAGTTGGCAGTGCTCATCCACATTGTGGTGGGTTTCCCTACCTTCCTCTTTAGTGGGGGACGTCGGTTGGCAGTGCTCCTCCACACTGTGGTGGGTTTCCCTACCTTCCTCTTTAGTGGGGGACGTCAGTTGGCAGTGCTCATCCACATTGTGGTGGGTTTCCCTACCTTCCTCTTTAGTGGGGGACGTCGGTTGGCAGTGCTCCTCCACACTGTGACGGGTTTCCCTACCTTCCTCTTTAGTGGGGGACGTCGGTTGGCAGTGCTCCTCCACACTGTGACTGGTTTCCCTACCTTCCTCTTTAGTGGGGGACATTGGTTGGCAGCGCTCCTCCACACTGTGGCGGGTTTCCCTACCTTCCTCTTTAGTGGGGGACGTCGGTTGGCAGTGCTCCTCCACACTGTGGTGGGTTTCCCTACCTTCCTCTTTAGTGGGGGATGTCGGTTGGCAGTGCTCCTCCACACTGTGGTGGGTTTCCCTACCTTCCTCTTTAGTGGGGGATGTCGGTTGGCAGTGCTCCTCCACACTGTGACGGGTTTCCCTACCTTCCTCTTTAGTGGGGGACGTCGGTTGGCAGTGCTCCTCCACACTGTGACTGGTTTCCCTACCTTCCTCTTTAGTGGGGGACATTGGTTGGCAGCGCTCCTCCACACTGTGGCGGGTTTCCCTACCTTCCTCTTTAGTGGGGGACGTCGGTTGGCAGTGTTCCTCCACACTGTGGTGGGTTTCCCTACCTTCCTCTTTAGTGGGGGATGTCGGTTGGCAGTGCTCCTCCACACTGTGGTGGGTTTCCCTACCTTCCTCTTTAGTGGGGGATGTCGGTTGGCAGTGCTCCTCCACACTGTGGTGGGTTTCCCTACCTTCCTCTTTAGTGGGGGACGTCAGTTGGCAGTGCTCCTCCACACTGTGGTGGGTTTCCCTACCTTCCTCTTTAGTGGGGGACGTCAGTTGGCAGTGCTCATCCACATTGTGGTGGGTTTCCCTACCTTCCTCTTTAGTGGGGGACGTCGGTTGGCAGTGCTCCTCCACACTGTGACGGGTTTCCCTACCTTCCTCTTTAGTGGGGGACGTCGGTTGGCAGTGCTCCTCCACACTGTGACTGGTTTCCCTACCTTCCTCTTTAGTGGGGGACATTGGTTGGCAGCGCTCCTCCACACTGTGGCGGGTTTCCCTACCTTCCTCTTTAGTGGGGGACGTCGGTTGGCAGTGCTCCTCCACACTGTGACGGGTTTCCCTACCTTCCTCTTTAGTGGGGGACGTCGGTTGGCAGTGCTCCTCCACACTGTGACTGGTTTCCCTACCTTCCTCTTTAGTGGGGGACATTGGTTGGCAGCGCTCCTCCACACTGTGACTGGTTTCCCTACCTTCCTCTTTAGTGGGGGACGTCAGTTGTCAGTGCTCCTCCACACTGTGGTGGGTTTCCCTACCTTCCTCTTTAGTGGGGGACGTCAGTTGGCAGCGCTCCTCCACACTGTGGCGGGTTTCCCTACCTTCCTCTTTAGTGGGGGACGTCAGTTGGCAGCGCTCCTCCACACTGTGGCGGGTTTCCCTACCTTCCTCTTTAGTGGGGGACGTCAGTTGGCAGTGCTCCTCCACACTGTGGCGGGTTTCCCTACCTTCCTCTTTAGTGGGGGACATCGGTTGGCAGTGCTCCTCCACACTGTGGCGGGTTTCCCTACCTTCCTCTCAGTGGGGGAGATCGGTTGGCAGCGCTCCTCCACACTGTGGCGGGTTTCACTACCTTCCTCTTTAGTGGGGGACATCGGTTGGCAGTGCTCCTCCACACTGACGGGTTTCACTACCTTCCTCTTTAGTGGGGGACATCGGTTGGCAGTGCTCCTCCACACTGACGGGTTTCACTACCTTCCTCTTTAGTGGGGGACATCGGTTGGCAGCGCTCCTCCACACTGTGGCGGGTTTCACTACCTTCCTCTTTAGTGGGGGACGTCTGTTGGCAGCGCTCCTCCGTACTGCGGCTTGTGGCCTGAAGCACTCTTGCCTCTTCTTCAGGTTCAGACGGAACGGAACCGCTGCAGCCGATCAGTGTCTTTCTCAAGCTCCACGCTAGAAGAACAAGCAAAAAAAAACACCAGTAGGGACTGCTATCGCGGTACAGAGGAGTGATGGAGTCCAGTAGAGTAGTATGGGGGGGAGGGGGTTATTTGTGTTTCTTATAAGCCCTGCTATGGGCTTGATTTCCATCATATCATGTAGGCAACAGTCCTTTAAAATATCAGAGGTTGACTTCTGGCCTCGTATGAGGTGGATCTTGCCTGTGGTTGTCCTTTTACTTCATCCGCATTAACCCCCACTATCCCAGCCATCCAGAATCCGGGCTGAGGGCAGAGTTATGGGAATGGTTTACCCTGTATTAAGCTCAGTGTAATGCTCTGTGTACTGCGGCCTTTATCGTTGCTGCGGGTCGTGACGAGCGGAAGGTTTCTCATGAGGGCTCTTTATGTCGGCTTTGTATGGATGGATTTGTGTCACCGCAGACTGTGTACTCTGGATTTCTTATTGTTTACGATCTTACCCGGCCTTTAGTCAATCTTACGATTTCCAAATGCTCAAGTATGAGATGTATCCGGGCTTATGGGCCTGAGGCGCCGTGTGAGCGGGGGCAGGGGGCGCCGTGTGGGCGGGGGCAGGGGGCGCCGTGTGGGCGGGGGCAGGAGGCGGCCGCGTGAGCAGGGGCAGGCAGGAGGCGGCCGCGTGAGCAGGGGGCAGGCAGGAGGCACCCGTGTGAGCGGGGGCAGGGTTCCTCAAGGAATGGCTTCATACATGTGGAGTCCATGCGCTCCACATTGATTTCAGCGACACCGCCACGTACAGCACTCGGCAATCTTCATCCATCCTATAGTCAATGAATGTATCTGCGGCCCGCAGGCTCTATTCCGGCTCAGCGTTTCAGCCGCTGTGGACAACTGGTGTGCAGGGTCCGTTTACCTCATCGGGAAACAAAGATAGAAAGTCGCCCCCCTGGTGTCCACTTTCGTATAATTTTTGGTCTCTCGTATATAGGAATCGTGTAGGGATGAAATGCTGCTGCTCTGTAATTACACGTGAGCTTTACGTGCCCATAGCCGCCATCTGTGTAGGAGGCGATAACTCATTTATTATGTATATAAAATAGCAAACGTTGCGTAAAGCCGCTACCCGTGAATCTCTGAGCTCCGCGGTATCTTCTCCAAAAACGACAAAAATGAACAGTCACCTGGAAGCCTTCGGTTAACCCTTTTTGGCTTTACAGAATTTGTAAGCCTTGTTTTTGCCATTCCAATATTGTTCTTCTATCTAACTCCATATCTGAGGCTCTCATTACTTTTTTTTGGTTTGTAGTAACACAGGATTACCCGGATTCATCCAGCAGCTGCCTTCCCTCATATTTAAAAAAAAAAAATAAAACATTTTATTTATATTTTTTTTTTATGCTGACATCCAGCCTATATTACTGGGAGAGACACACAGAGCTCACATCCAGCCTATATTACTGGGAGACACAGAGCTCACATCCAGACTATATTACTGGGAGAGACACACAGACCTCACATCCAGCCTATATTACTGGGAGAGACACACAGAGCTCACATCCAGCCTATATTACTGGGAGACACAGAGCTCACATCCAGACTATATTACTGGGAGAGACACACAGACCTCACATCCAGCCTATATTACTGGGAGAGACACACAGAGCTCACATCCAGCCTATATTACTGGGAGAGACACACAGAGCTCACATCCAGCCTATATTACTGGGAGAGACACACAGAGCTCACATCCAGCCTATATTACTGGGAGAGACACACAGAGCTCACATCCAGCCTATATTACTGGGAGAGACACACAGAGCTCACATCCAGCCTATATTACTGGAAGAGACACACAGAGCTCACATCCAGCCTATATTACTGGGAGAGACACACAGAGCTCACATCCAGCTTATATTACTGGGAGAGACACACAGACCTCACATCCAGCCTATATTACTGGGAGAGACACACAGAGCTCACATCCAGCCTATATTACTGGAAGAGACACACAGAGCTCACATCCAGCCTATATTACTGGGAGAGACACACAGAGCTCACATCCAGCCTATATTACTGGAAGAGACACAAAGACCTCACATCCAGCCTATATTACTAGGAGAGACACACAGACCTCACATCCAGCCTATATTACTGGGAGAGACACACAGACCTCACATCCAGCCTATATTACTGGGAGAGACACACAGATCTCACATCCAGCCTATATTACTGGGAGAGACACACAGAGCTCACATCCAGTCTATATTACTGGGAGAGACACACAGACCTCACATCCAGCCTATATTACTGGGAGAGACACACAGAGCTCACATCCAGCCTATATTACTGGAAGAGACACACAGACCTCACATCCAGCCTATATTACTGGGAGAGACACAGAGCTCACATCCAGTCTATATTACTGGGAGAGACACACAGAGCTCACATCCAGCCTATATTACTGGAAGAGACACAGACCTCACATCCAGCCTATATTACTGGGAGAGACACACAGAGCTCACATCCAGCCTATATTACTGGAAGAGACACACAGACCTCACATCCAGCCTATATTACTGGGAGAGACACAGAGCTCACATCCAGCCTATATTACTGGGAGAGACACACAGAGCTCACATCCAGCCTATATTACTGGGAGAGACACACAGGGCTCACATCCAGCCTATATTACTGGGAGAGACACACAGACCTCATTCCAGCCTATATTACTGGGAGAGACACTTCCACAATAGGAAGGTCTCAAACTTGTAAAATGAAGACTGCAGACTGAAGGTAATGGACTTTTAAGTCCATATTAGTATACTGTGTTGGATCTTTTCACTTGAGCACTGATCCTAGGGACTGACTATTCAGCTGCTGTAGCTCAGTGTCTGATATTACGCATGTCCTGGTCCCGGTTGTACAGGGATCTCGGCACAATCGTGTTCTCTTGTCGGAAAACCAATGTAGCGAAGTGACTTTGCATTTTACATTGCATCCTGGCAACATGTTCTCCGTGTGACAGGAGCAACCACACAATGTCATTATCAATTGAAAGACAAGGCGGCTCCATCCGGCTGCAAAGGTAACAGCGGAGATAACAAAAAATGGAGTGACAACCACATAACAAGAATGCAGCGCAGACTGCTCAGGAGGGAAAAAATACCTGACCCCAAGCTAGGAGCAGAGCGCACTGTGTGTACTCGTACTTGGGGGATATGCCATCAAATTGCTTTAATCTGGCATCCGATAATCTAAAAAAATGTGCTAATTTGGCCCTGGATTATTGCAGAAAACTGCAGGATAGTCCTCAAATTAAAGAGCGTGGTCAGCGGGCGGGAGGGGGTGGCACCCGGCCTCGCTGACTCATGGGCTCCATAGCGGCCGCGTGGCCTGCCGCCATTGGCGTTACGCCACCCAGCCATCTGCGATTTGGGCCCCCTTGGCGCTCTAGGGCCCCGGCACTTGCCCGGGTGTGCCGGGGACTGACGCCGGCCCTGATGGGTGATAGGGACAGGTCTACGAAGATTGGTGTTTTCAATATGTTAGGAGTAAATTGTCGAATTTTAGGTCAGGTGTTTTTTTTTGTTTTTTTTTACTATTTTATGAAAAGAACATTAAATCTCCCCTCGCCATGAGTGATGGAACAGTTGCTCTAAAATTTGCACCATTTTTTCTGGACTAAGAATCCAATGCATATGTTTTTGGTGCGCGTGGTGCAGAAAATGTCACTTTTTTTTTTTTTTTTTTTTTAAATTTTTTATTTTGTTTAGGTTTTTTAAACTTTTCACTTTTTGGGGACCTGGATTATGTCAAAAAGGGGCCGAAATTTATTAAAAGCGTTGCAAAGTACTAGATATCCCCTGCTTCACCTTCCGTCAGGAACAACTGATCTGATAGGCTCAGCTTTGGTAGCCTGCACTTGTTAGGCCTCTTTTACACATCCGGTTTTTGCCGTCAGGCACAATCCGGTGAATTGCGGGAAAAAAACTGATCCGGCGCCGGATCCGTTTAAGTCCGTATTAGCGCCGGATTGTGCCAGATGGCCTTGCTTTGCATGTGGCGTCCGCTGAATCCGGCGAAATTTCTTCCGGCTGCCGGAAAGGACGCAGCATGGAACATTTTTTGTCTCCGGCAAAAAATCGGACCACGCCGCATCCGGCGCCATCCGGCATGTTGTATAATAAAAGCCTATGGGCGCCGGATCCGTCGTCATCCGGCATATGACAGAATCCAACGACTGATCCAGTTTTTTGAACGGAGCATGCTCAGTATCCCAACGAATCCGTCAAACGGAAGGAACGCATGGAAAAACCTGATACGACGGATCCATTTTTTTTGCCGGATCGTGCCTAATGGCAAAAAACTGATGTGTGAATGCAGCCTTAGTATAGCCATTTTTTCCTGACGAAGGCTCAGCACTGGAAACAAAAAGGGGGGGGGGCAAACCAAACCGCACTCCTCATGCAATCTCCTGGCGGTCCCATGACGTTGTCACTTGGCTGCTACCAATGATCGCCTGCAGCCTTCAGTTATTTATTATGGAGGGGTTGTCCCTTTAATAAATATAGGAGGTTAGAGTGGTGTTCCTTATTTGTTGTAATTGTCCTAAAATAACGCCTTGCTGTTTTCGTTATTACAGATATTAATCAAGTCAGATCAGATTGACTTTTTTACACGCACCAATTTCGATCTGATTGTACAGAAATCTGTCAGATATCTGTACGCGTCAGTGCCTTTCGCGGCTTTATCAGTTATTTACGAACCTCCTTCTAACGTCGTGACCAGGAGTCTTGTGCAATACTCTCACATGATGCATTTGGAAATGTGTTGAATTAATTTGTTCTTCTGCGCGGTGTCATTAATCGCTGAATGAGGGTGTATGAGCCACACGTAGACGCACGCCGTCCGGCTCGGCGCAGCTGCTCATGCATGCAGCTGTGTGTGAGTGAATCAAGGTGAAAGTGACTGCTTTCCCCCGGCAGCTCCCCCGATATCTGGCTCCGTCTCGCTGACGGACAGCTCGGTCAGCATTGACGTCAAGAACAGCTCATTAACATTCAGGGCATGAAATGGGTCAGATCTGACAATTAGCCGTCCCAATCTCGCTCCCTCTCCCCTACCTTCCCGCTATCAGCGTCGTCTTCCCGCCCAATCATCCGCTACCTCCACATTACCATAATCACAAAGGGGAGCGCAGCGCAGACTGCTGGTAATTAGGCGCCTAATAATTAATCCTACATGTCCTACTCCGCTTTCCAAACCAGGGACTTTCCATAGATCATATATATGGATGCTAATTAGGCTTGTATAGGCTGCGTTAACCCTAGATTTACCAAACTCACATTTCCAAATCTGAAACTGCACAAAACCAACACAGAAAATCCGGTAAGGATGAAATGTAATTAATTTTGGGGTGTTGTATATAAAACATGGTATTGCCAAAATCAAATGTCACCCTATCGGTATGAGAAAAACTGGTTTCTGTGCTGATGGGAAACAATCAATTTTTAGCTTTTATTTCTTAAAGGATCCATCAGTGGATTTTTTTAAAATTTAAATTAATCCTCCTTCCAACTGCCACCGATCCCCTGATTTTGGAACCGTTTTCCTTTTTTTTCTGTGCCCCTTAATTCCAAAGTTATGCCCCCTGGAAATAATGATGCAAATCTTCCCTTCATAAACTGGGCGTGTACCAAAGAACTGCTCTGTGGGAGTGGTCATGTTTTGATTGGTCAGTGCACCCAAGAGAAGTTCTTTGGTACCCGCCCAGTTTCTTAAAGGGAAGATTTGCATCATTATTTCTGTAGGACGTAACTTTGGAACGGAGGGGCACAGAAAAAAAATAAAAACTGTTCCAGAATCTGTGTAGCCGTAACAATTTGAGGGGGTACTTGGTTTAAATAAAAAAAAAAATCTTGTGAAAACTCCTTTAAAACTGCACTGGATGATTGTAATGGGGGAACAAAGACCGTTTTTTAGAAAGGTTTCACGTATCTGTAAAGCATTGGACCCTACGTGACACAGAATAACCGGGATAGGCTTGTATATGAGGCTATTGGCTTAGGTTAGGAGACCCAGATGTGGACTCGGCAATTCGGATACTAGCATGGCCCATGTCACAGGCGTGAGACCCCAATCTTGCTTCAGCTTTTAATCTGCTCCTATACACCTTGTGTATCAAAACTCTCCATTATGAAAATAAAATTGCCGGTCCCAGCTGTCGGACCCCCGCTGATCCAAAAGTTCTCACCGATCCTGAAGTGGTGTAGCATCAAATTGAACGGATTAGTGCCACGTTCTGGCAATTGGTGGGAGTCCTAGTTGTAGGATCTCCACCAATCTAGAAGTAGTCACCTATCCTGTACATTAGCTAATGGCTTCTTCCAAGAAGAATACCTTCGTTGAACAAGCCCTATGTGAAGACTTGGAGGCCATACGATGTACCAAGGCCATACAGGTCCTACGTTTTGCTATGCAGGAGCATCGGGGGTTCAGTTACATTCCTCTCCTGCAGAATTCATGCCGGATTTGTAGAGACCTTCCAAACAATCCATATGCCCAATATTGACCGGTTTTTAGCCCCTTTAGAGCCTCGTTAGTCTTTTTAGATCCACGTTGGACAAGAATGTTGGGTTCAAAGCACCAAAAAAGACCCTTCATGCTCAGC